>NW_011494609.1:2013803-2026204 GCF_000754665.1 Bison bison bison | reverse complement strand
TGTTCTTGCCTGGAGAATCCCAGGGACGGGGGAGCCTGGTGGGCTGCTGTCTATGGGGTCGCACAGAGTTGGACACGACTGAAGCGACTTAGCAGCAGCAGCATGGAAACTAAACTGTGGTGTTGGAGAAGACTCTTGAGAGTCCCTTGGACTGCAAGGAGGTCAAACCAGTCAATCCTAAAGGAAATCAACCCTAAATATTCATTGGAAGGACTTGATGCTGAATCTCCAATACTTAAGCCACCTGATGTGAAGAGCGGATTCATCAGAAAACACCCTGATGCTGGGAAAGATTGAAGGCAGGAGAAGGGGGTGACAGAGGATGAGATGGTTGAATGGCATCACTGACTCAGTGGACATGAGTTTGAGTAAACTCCAGGAGTTGGTGATGGACAGGGAAGCCTGGCATGCTGCAGTCCATGGGGTCACAAAGAGTTGGACATGACTGAGCAACTGAACAACAGCAGTGGACACTGATGGGTTTCTCAGGTGATGCTAGTGGTAAAGAATCTGCCTGCCAATGTAGGAGATGCAAGAGACTTAGGTTCTGTTTCTGGGTTGGGAAGATCCTCTGGAGAAGAAAATGGCAACTCACTCCAGTAGTCTTGCCTGGAAAATTCCCTGGGGCCACAAAGAGTTGGAAAGGACTGAGCACACATGGACTGATCAAAGAAGATACAATAAAGCAGTTTCAAGAATGGAAAAGGTACATTACTTACAGACTCTTTAATATTACAATTACTATATCAAAATACTATTATGAACATTATACCAAGAAATTTGAAAATGTATATAGATGAAATAGACAAATGTCTAGAAAAATCCAGCTTATAAAAACTCACTCAGAAAGAAATAGAAACTTTAACAGAATCTGTGGATTACAACAAATTGTGGAAAATTCTTAAAGAGATGAGAACACCAGACCACCTTACCTGCCTCCTGAGAAATCTGTATGCAGGTCAAGAAGCAACAGTTAGAACCAGACATGGAATGATGGACTGGTTCATAATTGGGAAAGAAGTACGTCAAGGCTGTATATTGTCACCCTGCTTATTTAACTTATGAGCAGAGTACATCATGCGAAATGCCGGGCTGGATGAAGCTTAAGCTGAAATCAAGATTGCCTGGAGAGATATCAATAACCTCATATATTCAGATAATACCACCCTTATGGCAGAAAGCAACAAGGAACTAAAGACCTCTTGTTGAAGGTGAAAGAGGAAAGTGAAAAAACTGGCTTAAAATTCAACATTCAGAAAAACAAAGATCATGGCATCTGGTCCCATCAAAAGAACAAAGTTGGTGGACTTAACACTATCCATTACTTATTTCAAAGAGAAAGTGAAGTCACTCAGTTGTATCCGACTCTTTCCAACCCTGTGGACTGTAGCCCGCCAGGCTTCTCCATCCATGGGATTTTCCCAGCAAGAATACTGGAGTGGGTTGCCATTTCCTTCTCCAGGGGATCTTTCCGACCCAGCAGTGGAACCTGCGTCTCCTGCATTGCAGGCAGGCACTTTACTGTCTGAGCCACTAGGGAAGCCCTGGTCCCATCACTACTGGTCCTATCAATTCATGTCAAATAGATGGGGAAACAATGGAAACAGTGACCAACCTATATTTTCCTGGGCTCCACAATCACTGCAGACAGTAAGTGCAGCCATGAAATTTAAAAGACACTTGCTCCTTGGAAGAAAAGCTGTGACAAACCTGGACAGCATGTTAGAAGGTAGAGACATTACTTTGCTGACAAAGGTCCGTCTAGTCAATGCTATGGTTTTTCCAGTAGTCATGTATGGATGTGAGAGCTGGACTGTGAAAAAGGCTGGGCGCTGAAGAATTGATGCTTTTAAACTGTGGTGTTGGAGAAGACTCTTGAGAGTCCCCTGGACTGCAAGAACATCAAACCAGTCCATCCTAAAGGAAATCAACCCTAAATCTTCATTGGAAGGACTGATGTTGAAGCTGAAGCTCCAATACTGTGGCCATCTGATGCGAGAGCTGACTCCTTGGAAAAGACCCTGATGCTGGGAAAGATTGAAGGTAGGAGGGAGGAGAAGGGGACAACAGAGGATGAGATGGTTGGATGGCATCACTGACTCGATGGATAAGAGTGTAAGCAAACCCCAGGAAATGGTGAAAGACAGGAAAGCCTGGTGTGCTGTAGTCCATGGGGTCGCAAAGAGTCAGACACGACTGAACAACAACAGAATCCAGAATTTCCAGAACCAATCATAATTAGTCACTATTCCAGTCATTGAATACCTATAGACTTATTTTTGGTGAAAAGTTGTTTGTTTTGGTTAAATGTGATTCATAGAAGTCTGCTTTGACAATTCAGTGCTCTATGTAAATATAGGTCTGTTTCTTCTAAAATAAAATACTGGATTTAAATCCCCCCCAAATGAATATTAACATGGAACACAATACTTATTTCCATATGTCAGTCATTTAAAAATTCTTTTATCTATTTTAGGTATATATGACATTTCTTTTTAAGGTCTGTTGGAATGAAGCAAGTTTCAAGCATTTTTAATGTTTCCTAATTAGTTTCAACAGCTTTCTAATTAGTTGTGTGAAAGCATTTTTAGAATTTCTAATAGTGTTTAAATTGTCACTTTATTTTGAGTTTACTGATCCTAAAGACTGAGGGACTTAAATATTAAAGACAGTTTGTAAAGACAAAAGATTGCTTAAATAAAAATGATAGTTATTTTTGAGCCTTCATTTGTTTAACACACTTTTACTTAGGCCCCTGTGTATGCCGAGGCCTGGCAGTGCCGTTCAGCCCACTCATGGAGCTTTCAGTACAGACCACTAACTTGTATTGAGAGGGTTAATTTCCAATGGAAACATAAGGCAAATGCATCTGTTTTCTAGAATGAAAGATGGAATGGAATTAGTTCATTCAAGGCTAATAAACTAGTATGTGTGCAGATAGCACATTATCTTCTGTAAGTGTTAAAATTCTTATTATAACATAAATATGGCTGTTGTTGAGCTATTTACATACTGTATTGCAAACACTAAGTTTATGTGAGACCTGCTGTTTTCTATGTGTATTCAGGGGTAAAATTCTCTTAAACTTTGATTCATTGGACAAAAAGCAATAGGTAGCTTTGTTTGTCAGAGAAGGCAATGGCAACTCACTCCAGTATTCTTGCCTGGAAAATCCCATGGATGGAGGAGCCTGGTGGGCTGCAGTCCATGGGGTCGCTAAGAGTCGGGCACAACTGAGCGACTTCACTTTCACTTTTCACTTTCATGCATTGGAGAAGAAAATGGCAACCCACTCCAGTGTTCTTGCCTGGAGAATCCCAGGGATGGGGGAGCCTGGTGGGCTGCCGTCTGTAGGGTCGCACAGAGTCGGACACAACTGAAGTGACTTAGCAGCAGCAGCTTTGTTTGTGACCAGACTGTTTTTCCCTCTGTGTGTTTTGGATCCTCATTGTTAGACAGTGAGGAATGTCATGCACATATTTGCATTTTATGCTCCAGTGAATGGCGTACACATGTATGTCAAGACGTGAGGAGATGTAAGTTTAGCCTGTAGTCTTATTTCTCCAGTCTTCATACAACTTTTCTGGCCTATAGCTATTGCCATGTAACTGAAATCTGAATTCAGATTATAATGTATATGCTCATGTATATTCAGATTATAAAGTTTTTCTTGCTTTATTTCAGGATGCATTATAGCATTTTTTTTTTTTTGCTCTTCCCTTTGCATTTAACCTAGTATTTATATCTCTCCCAATAATTCTAATTATATTCAAGTACATGTTAGGCGGGAATAGAGCTACTGATTAAAAGTAGCCATTTCTTGCTGAGAATTAGGGTTTGTTTCAGGACATGAGGGCAGTTGTTGAAATCTGATAGTGACCCGTAAATTGATTGCTTGTTCTTACTTGTCTAATTGTTCAAGTCTCAGCCAAATAATATACTTACTTAAATGATGGCTAATGTTCTCCATTTGTGCTGTTAAAACTTCCAAACACTGTCTGTCTAGTCTGGTAAAGAGAACACGGCTTAGTATTAGAAAGTGAACCACCCTTTCCTGTCATGGGCAGCACTGGAAACGTTGGAATTAAGATGTGAAGCTGTATGTTTTAATTTCTGCTTTAATGGTGGTATGCTGAAAAAGGACTATAATGCATAAAGGTTAGTTTTGCATATTTTATGATCAGTTATAAGGTATAACTGCTTAATGATGAACTTTGGCATCTTATGTTTTAGACTAAACATGCATAGCTCTAGACTACTGAAATAGAATTTCTTTTTGCAGGATTTTGCTAATATAATGAAAATGCTGAGAAGTTTAATTCAGGATGGCTACACGGCCTTGCTGGAGCAGCGCTGCCGCAGCGCCGCCCAAGCCTTCACAGAGTTGCTCAACGGTTTAGATCCTCAAAAAATAAAGGTAAAATCACCTCCAGGTGATTTGTTTATCAGTGCTGACGCATTTCAGAGGAATGTAGACGAGAACCAAAACTTTGGTTGGTTTCGTTGTTTTACTGTATCTTAGACCATTCTGAGATTGGCTGAACCCACTCCAGGTTGTGAGAAGCAGATAATGCTCTGATTGAGCCTCTATGGTTGCCCTAGCTATACAACCTGGGTTTAAACTCTCATTGCTCTATAGTTGGTGTTCGTTAGAGATCTTGGCCTTTTCTCTTTATTAGAGTACAAAATCAAGGATTTGGACTCACTTTAGTCATGTCTTTTCATCTACAAAGAGAGTATTGGCTAGGTAAATAGTTTTTGTGGGGTTTTGAGAAAGCAAATACTGAGTTGGCCCTAAAAGTTTGTTTGAGTTTTTCATAAGATGGTATGGCAAAACCCAAATGGACTTTATGGCTAACCCAAGAATGTAGTCTATTACTTTTCCCATTTTTATGCAGAAGAATATGATACCAATTTTTCTACTGTGAACCATGTTCAAGTAATTGTGATACAGGGGTTCTGTGTTTTAAACACTTCATAGCAATATAATTGCATATCTTTGCAAAATATGTTTTCTAATTCTGTTTGGCCTTGACCCAATAGCAATTAGATTGTTTACACTTCTTTTACTGTTGTGGTTATCATATTAATATGGTATAAATTGGGCAGAATTATGTTCAGATATTTAACAAGAGGATTTTTATTGACAGCAATTGAACCTGGCCATGATTAACTACGTGTTAGTAGTCTACGGACTTGCCATTTCACTCCTTGGAATAGGACAGCCCGAGGTAAGACTTATAACAGTGATAATAGACTGTTAAAATACGCCATTAACTTTAGAAGGTATGTTAGAATAGTTTTCCCCTCTTGGCTTATTTCCTTCTGAGTACTTTTTTTCTCTTCCAGTTTTACTGAGATAATTGACATACAGCTTTGTATAATTTTAAGGTGTACAGCATAATGATCTGACTGATGTAAATCATGCGATGATTAGCACAGTAAGTTTAGGGAGTGCTGTCTGTGTACTTTCTTGATAATTTTTTCTACACTTGATCTTGGCCAAAAGGCTGAGAAGCGATAATTTTTTCTGAAATGCCTAAATTTAATTTAGTTTGTGGTATTTTTTTTAAAAGAAAATTTAGTTTGTATTTCCATTAGAAAAAAGTTATGCCAGGTCACCAATGGGAAGCTACTTTTTATTCATATAAAAAGTAAAGGACCTGATGTGTCATGATAGATTTTGGAAATACATCGAGGGAAAAAGGCAAGTTGGAAATGTAGTAAACAATGTGATACCACTTCTGTACAATTTGGAATATTTACAGGGCGAAGTATATATTGTTTATGGCTACCTGCATCTTGTAAAAGAAAAAAAAAATACATGAACTAGCCTTATATATCAAGTTTAAGATAATGGTTGCATTTAGTGATCGAAGAAAGGAGTTGGACTCGGGAGGTTAAAAAAGGAGAGTTCAGCTTTGTGTTATCCTGTTTTATTTTTAAAAACATACTTAAAATGCTAATATTAATAGCTCTTAGTTCTGGATAGCAAGTATCTGGGGTATTCTGTTATTTCCCAGAGTTCAGGCTTCCCATAACAGCATGCAGTCAGGGTACGGGTGTGAGCACGGGTGTCCATGACTCATGGTCCTTTAGTGTGCTCCGGGAAAGCTTACATACCTGCACCTCCCAGCGTCATACTCCGCTTTCCATGGTGTTGGATTTTTGAAAAAAAGTAGAAATGGTTCTATAATTAACCTCAGGTAGGAGTTACCCTGTGTACCAACTTAGGTTCCAAGCTTCCTAGGCTAGATGAGGCTTAACCCTAACAGCTACCTAATGAGGTTCACTCTCTGAGTGGTCCACAGAGCCTGAGGGTCGTTTTCCCCACGACAGGCTGCTTCCCTTGTCCTGATGTGGCAGATTCATGTCTTCCATTAGGGACTCTCTGACTCTGTTTTCTGGTAGATTTTTGAAGCCAGAACGACATGTTCTCAACAGAGTAATAATAAATATAATATTTTGCTTCATCAGAATTGAAGAAATAGTTTATTACATTTTTAACTTACTTTGGTTTAATTTTGATTAAAAAAAAAAGAGTGATAGAACTTAAATGAATGATAGACATTTAAAAGAATTTCATCAATCAGAGTATCTCCAGAAGGAATTGATGTATTTACTCCAGAGAAGCCCTTGCTTTGGAATGCCTCCTTTAGAACTGGCTTCAGAGCTTCTTATTAACTCCATTCTGTAGTGACATTTCCTTTATCACCCACAATGGAGTGACAGCCAGTTATTACTTTGAGCTAAATATCTTTTGGATTTTTTCCAAAACAAAATTCATTCAAAGCCCAGAGGCTTCCACTGTTGAGAATTGTCAAAAGAATGTATTTTAAGTTCTCAATTTTTACTAAATAGCTGTTTTTAAGACACAGCATTTGTCTTATGTCACAAAACATTGTGGCAACACTATTGGAATTCCTGTGACTCTAAGGGAGCAGTGCTTACTAGGATGCATGTTATAGTACCTTTGCATCCATATCAGTCTTTTTGCCATGAGCTTATGCCTTTTTTAGCCAGCACACACTGGATCCTGTGTGTGTGTTAGTAAATGCTCATTTGGTGCATTGCCTGTGTTCAGTGCCAACTTCTCATTCCAGAGCTGGATCATTTTGGTTCTGTGTCTGAGTATCCATATGGCCATATTTTATGTAATTGCTAAGAAAATGAAATGCAGAAGGTGTAATTTTGCCATAGAAATTTTTGGGTATACAGTTGTTTTTAATATCACACAAAAAGAATCAACCTTCAGGTAAAATCTGTTCTCAGCGTTTCTTTCTGTGTAAGTGATCACTGTTCTCATTGCTGCTGAAGGAGTTATCTGAAGCTGAAAACCAGTTCAAGAGGATGATTGAACACTACCCCAATGAGGGGCTTGATTGCTTGGCCTACTGTGGAATTGGAAAAGTGTATTTGAAAAAAAACAGGTTAGTGGAAGCTACACTACATTATGCTCTAGGCTGGCAACTCATTTGAAGTCTCATGGGATGATGATCCCTGTTCTGGAATGATTTTGACATCTTCTACATACTGTGATAATTGTGTTTACTTTGAGGACTGGCATTTCAATATTAATTATTAAAGTCAACAATTCAGTTACTAGTGCTTTCTAATTTTGAATCTAATAAGAAACTCATTAATAATGTGCCACAAGAAGTTTTATATTGTATGTTTTGGTGTATGTCATTTATAAATTGTGACTGAATTGATATAAATTAATGGTTTACATTACCCCTTCATGGATCACAGCCTTGTTGTGGTGAAGGGGCTTGTTTACTCAGTGAAGCTATGAGCCATGCTGTGCAGGGTCACCCAAGGACAACAAGGACAGATCATAGTTAAGAGTTCTGACAAAATGTGGTCCACTGGAGGAGGGAATGGCAAACCACTCCAGTATTCTACTTCTCCTTCACTGATTACTTGAAAACCTTTGACTGTGTGAATCACAACAAACCGTGGGAAATTCTTTAAAGATGGAAATACCACATCACCTTACCTGTCTCCTGAGAAACCTATGTGCAGGTCAATAAAAAACAGTTAGAACCTTACATGAAACAGCTGACTGGTTCAAAATTGGGAAAGGAGTATGACAAGGCTGTATTTTTGTCACCCTGTTTATATAACTTACCTGCAGAGTCAGTTCAGTTTAATCCCTCAGTCGTGTCCAACTCTTTGCTACCCCATGGACTGCGGCACGCCAGGCCTCCCTGTCCATCACCAACTACCGGAGCTTGCTCAAACTCAAGTCCATCGAGTTGGTGATGCCATCCAACCATCTCCTCCTCTGTCGTCTCCTTTTCCTCCTGCCTTCAATCTACATACAGAGTACATCATGCGAAATGCCAGGCTGGATAAATCACAAGCTGGAATCAAGACTGCTGGGAGAAATATCAACAATCTCAGATATGCAGATGATACCACTCTTAATGGCAGAAAATGAAGAGGAACTAAAGAGCCTCTTAATGAGGGTGAAAGAGGAGAGTGAGAAAGCTGGCTTAAAGCTCAACTTTTAAAAAAAACTAAGGAAGGTCGTGGCATCCAGTCCCATCACTTCATGGCAAATAGAAGGGGAAAAGTGAAAGCAGTGACAGATTTTATTTTCTTAGGCTCCAAAATCACTGCAGACGGTGACTGCAACCATGAAATTAAAAGATGCTTGCACCTTGAAAGGAGACCTATGACAACCTAGACAGTGTATTAAGCAAAGACACTTTGCTGACAAAGGTCCGTATAGTCAAAGCTATGATTTTTCCAGTAGTCATGCATGGATCCAAGAGTTGGACTGTAAAGAAGGCTGAGTGCCGAAGAATTGATGCTTTTGAATTGTTCTGGAGAAGACCCTTGAGAGTCCCTTGGACGGTGAGGAGATCAAACCAGTCAATCCTAAAGGAAAATTCAACCCTGAATATTCATTGGAAGGACTGATTCTGAAACTGATAAAGAATCAGAGGTAGTGAGGATTTTGCAGTCATCTCCACGGTAATAACAAATGCAATTAATTTGAAGGTTTAGCATAAGTTGTTTAGGACACACCCGTTTAATGCAGTGACCACATGTACATATTCACTAGATCTAGGAAAATAACAAATATGTAACATCATGGAGGTTGTGATAAGTGAAGAAGTCTTTTACCATTTTGAAAGTCATTTAAAATTTTTAAAAATTTTATTGAAGTATAATTGATTTACAATGTTGTGGAAAGGCTTTTAAATTTTAATTTCAAAATAATACAGTTCGGCATCCAGTGACCAATAAGCTAGCTGGATTTTTGCTGTTGTAATGTGTAGTCTCTGGTTTAAAGTCTTGCTGTTTATAACCGTCTTACGGTGGATGGTGGTCTAGCTTTTCTGTAGGTGAAGTCATCTGTGCAAAGGTAAAAATGACTTCTTCAATTGGAAGATGGTTTCAAGATTGAAGAACAGGAAACCTTTTGCTTCTGTAGTCTAACAAGAAGAATAGAGACTGGGAGAACCTTATAATTCATTATTCTAATATTCTTTGGTTGAATGAACTTTGGGAATCTATTGGTATTTTTTTTTAACTGTAAATTGGCACTAAAACATATCACATTTATAGTAAAACAAGTTTACATACACATTTGTTGTGTTAAAATAATCAACTGCTTTATAGCTGAAGAAAGATGTCCAGAATACACAAGCTCTTTAACAGTTTTATAGCAGAGAGATTTTATTATAGCCATTTTAAATGAATCAAGTTAAAAAAAAATTTCCCCGTTTATGATTAATTAGTTGAAGAGGACCTATGATGTTGCACTACAAGGACCTCCTTTAATTAGATTAGTAAATTAAATAAAAATGGAACAACCAAATTTGTTCAATTTTCTGTGTTAATTGTGGAAAACTTTAAAAAATAAATTACAGCTTAAAACTAGTGTGCACCTACCATAGTAAAACCAGTGTCCTGGTACATTTGTGTTTAATTTATATTACTTTTGTAGCAAAGAGTGATAATGTCTTGGTTTTTTGAAGAAAATATGGGTTACCATGAATATTTCTGTGCAGTGATTTGTCAAATGTACTCTTCCTGGTAAGCTTGAAATCTCTGTGCCTTGTGGGGAGTGGAAATTCATGTCTCATCTTTAATACCTTCTTCGTAATTCTGACTTTAGATTTTTAGAAGCTCTTAATCATTTTGAGAAAGCAAGAACCTTGATCTGTCGTCTTCCTGGAGTGTTAACTTGGCCCACAAGTAATGTGGTTATTGAGGAGACTCAGCCAGGGAAGATAAAGGTAATTATTTCTGTAGAGCTTCTTACTAACCATAAAAGCTCATCTGCACTCCTGTGCTCTTGACTCAGGTATAAGATGACACTCTGTCCTCAGCTCCTTCATTTCCCCTTTAAAAACTGGTGGAGTCACCAACATTTATTTGGTATTTCCTATTTGCTAATCATACACCTTCCATTTATTATTACCTGTACCTCTTCTAGCAACCCTATGTGATGAGCACTGTGATTATTCCCATTTGACAGATGAGGAAGATTATGTTTAGACAGATTTAGTGATGAGTTCCGGAGAAGGCAATGGCACCCCACTCCAGTACTCTTGCCTGGGGTCGCTAAGAGTCGGACACAACTGAGCAACTTCCTTTCACTTTTCACTTTCATGCACTGGAGAAGGAAATGGCAACCCACTCCAGTGTTCTTGCCTGGAGAATCCCGGGGACGGGGGAGCCTGGTGGGCTGCCATCTGTAGGGTTGCACAGAGTCGGACATGACTGAAGTGACTTGGCAGCAGCCGCAGTGATGAGTTCAAGATTAAACAGCTCGGAAATGGTGGAGCTGGGACTTGAATCCAGGCATTCTGGCTAGAGTGCACTGTTGTGTGCTGGTTGTACTTAGAGAAGGATTTCACATGATTATTTCCTTATAATTTCTGTAGTTATTGACACTGAAGACCTAATAAGTATAAATTGGTCTCATATCCAGAATCATGGGGTGCTTTGCCAGTTCTAGAAAGACTAAATCATGTAACTTGACTGGGATAGGCTGTAACTTGTGGTGAGCCCTGATGTATACTCAGAACTTGCTTTTAACTAAAGCTTTTACAAGCACAGGCATCAACTCTTACTCTAAAAGTAGCTGAAAGATCTGCATAGGAGTATCTGCCAACAGCTTGTATAAATAGATGATAAATGTGCAAAGTGTTTTCAACAATTAGCCATCAGAGAAATGCAAATGAGAACAGGGTACCATTTCACACCCATTAGGGTGGCTGTAATCAAAAAGACAATACAAGTGTTCGCAAGGATGTGGAGAAATCAGAACCCCCATACATTGCTATAAAATTTAAAATGGTGGAGCTGCTTTGGAAAACAATCTGGCAGTTCTTCATTGGTTAAAGATAGAGTTACCAAATGGCTGAGCAGTTTCAGTCCTAAATATACTCAGAGACAGGAACACATAAGTTCTCCCGAAAACTTAAACATAAATGTTCATAGTAGCATTATTAAAAATAGTCAAAAAGTGGAAAGAACTCAAAGGCTATTAGCTGATGAATGGTTAAATAAAATGTGGTGTATCCATGTAACACATTTGGCCATAAAAAGGATTGAAGTAATGATACATGCTACAACATAGATGAACCTTGAAAATGTTACACTGAGTGAAAGAATCCAGGTATGAAATGCCAGATACTGTGTGATTCTGTTTATCTGAAATCTCCACAGTAGGACTTTTTTCTTTGGGGGCTACACCATGTAGCATGTGGGATCTTAGTTGCCCAACCAGGGATCGAACCTGTGCCCCCTGCAATGGAATCACACAGAGTGTTAACAACTGGACCTCCAATGAAGTGCTCACAATAGGAAAATCTATATTTGAAGGCAGATAGTATATTAGTGGTTGTCAGGGGATAGGGGACTGAGGAAAGATGAGGGGTTACTCATGGGTATGGGATTTCTTGTTGAGTGGTGAAAATGTTTTAAATTTAGGCTGTGGTGATGGTTACATGACTCTGAATATACTAACAAACCACTGAACTATACACTTTAAGTGCATGAATTGTATGGTACATGAATTATATATGAACAAAACTGTTATAAGAAATAAAACAGAGGGACTGTTGGATTTTCCTCTCTTTATTCTGGACTGGGATGGAGGCATTGGAACTATTGATATTGATAACAGTGAACCATCCTGGGAAGCCTGGCATGAGTGTCGGGGACTTCGGTGGCAGTGGTGTAACTCTTCAGGGGATGGGCAAGCACAAGTTCCGGGGTTCAGGGAGGAGGAGGAATGTCAGTAGGGGTGGGAGGATGTCCCAGGTGAAGTGACCCTGGGCAGAAAGTGGAGTCCTAAGGCTAATTCTACCTCATTAGGCGCCTCTGAATGCTTAAAGGAGGTTTTTAAGAGGTATGTATTGTAAAATGAGGTTTGA
>NW_011494609.1:1998899-2013703 GCF_000754665.1 Bison bison bison | reverse complement strand
TCTCAGCATGTCTCTGTATCAGCCTCTCTCCAGGAGGAAAAACTTTATAAGTTGTATGTAGTTTCTTGGCTAAAAGGCATTTGGTCCTTTGTGTGCTGAAAATATTTTAATGGCAAGAGATTATTGAAAGAATTTGATTGATGAATTAGTGTTGTCATATCATTTTTGTTTACTTTTGTTGTAGATGCTGTTAGAGAAATTTGTTGAAGAATGCAGGTTCCCTCCAGTGCCGGATGCCACTTGTTGCTATCAGAAGTGCCATGGATATTCCAAAATCCAGATATATATAACTGATCCAGACTTTAAGGTACAGAATGAGGGTATACCGGGACATGAACTTGCTGAATTGTGCCTGAAAATGGTTTCGGAACAAATTCTTTAGTTGGAGCCCCGCAAGTTCTCTGACTTGCTGGTAGCTTCACATCCTCTTGTCTGCCTCCTCCCCTGACTTCAGTCTGCAGCACCTCACTTGGGGACCCAGAGTCGTTGACATAAACACCGAGGGCAGTGGTGGTGACCTGAGAAGGCAGGCTAGCTAAGTCCATTTCCGCCTTCTAGCCACCACTTCGTGTAACTGCCTGCTCCTTAGGAGCACAGGAAGCACTGTGAGGTAATTACCCTGATTTGCTGCAGTTCTAGTTTCTTATTTAATTTGAATCCAGGAATCTGAAGAATTGAAATCTAGGAACCAATCTGATCACTGAATAACCCCTAACCTAATTCTGAGACTGAGTCTGGCAGTTAATTGAGTGAATAGAACACTGCACCTTAGTTTATTCAAGAAAATAGAAGCTGCCTGCTGCCCTGGTTAGTAGTTCAGATGAAATAAAGTTTATAAAGTATTTGATATTTTGTAAACCACTCCAGTATCCTCTCCTGGAACACCCCCATGCACAGAGGAGCCTGGTGGGCTGCAGTCCATGGGGTCACAAAGAGTCGGGCACAGCTGAGCGACTAACACTTTCACTTTCAAAGGAATACACAACTGTAAATTGTGGAAATGAATGTCAGTCAAGCTCAGTGTTTTCAGCGCTAGGCAGTCTGGGGTATGGAACTACTGTACTCCCTGGGAGGAAATGTGACATCTAGTTATGTCTGCCAGGTGAATGCAAACACGTCTCTATCTTATTATGTGTTGTGGATGTGAAAGTGTGTATGTAGACATTTTTAAGATGTGAATTAAAAATTGTTTTAAAACTCCAGGGTTTTATACGAATCAGCTGTTGCCAGTATTGTAAAATAGAATTTCACATGAACTGCTGGAAGAAGTTAAAAACAACAACCTTCAATGATAAAATTGACAAGGTAAGACTAACAAGATTTTCTGGATTTTTTAGTATGCTTATTTTATATTGATTTTTCTTCCCCGAGAATCTTCAAGAAAAGTCTTAAGTGAATATGAATTTCTCTGTGTGAGACATAATTAGAAGGTATTAAAAGTTTTAATGATAAAGTACAAAGTTTTTGTTTTTCATTTATACAAGTGTAAAGGCAATAACCATAGAGGCTTTTAATAAATTGTTGAACCGCCCCCTTTTATGTTGGGAATGTATGATCAAAAATAAATTATTTCATGTTATGATGTAGAATTAGGGCCTCAAATTTTTTATTTTCTAAAAAAGTTTGAGATAATTGTATTAAGAAATCAACTTAAATTTTGTGCTGCCATATTTGGTTGGAGTTTCTCTTAATTAGTGAGATAACTATGTTAATTACCATTAGCCAGATATACTTTGAGAGCAGTCATAGTTTAATAATCTTCATTCATAGACTTTGTTTCTTATTCATATAAACTATGGACTTAAAAAAAATAACCTTATTCTACACTACTTTTAGACTCTTGAGAAAAGAATAAGGTGGTTGTGCTAGGTGAATGTTAGCAGAAGTAATATTCAAGTCTAGTAAAAATAAATTCTCATATTTTACACATTTTCATGTTGTTATCTAGAGGTGTGATGATGTGACCAAATAACTGTTGCCGTTGAGTCGCTCGTGCTGTCTTTGTCTCACTTCAGTTGAGCTTCTCTAGCTATACCCTCAGGGCGGTGGCGCTGTAGCTCAGACGGCAAAGAATCCACCTGCAATGCAGGAGACCCGGGTTCAATCCCTGGGTCGGGCAGATCCTCTGGAGAAGGGCATGGCAACCTACTCCAGTATTCTTGCCTGGAGAATCCCATGGACAGAGGAGCCTGGTGGGCTACAGTCCGTGGGGTCACAAAGAGTTGGACAAAATTGCCACTACCACTACCAGCTATACCCATGCCCTTAGTGGTCCTAACCATTCCCCTGAGTTGAAGTACCCTCGGTATATTAGCTTTCACTAGGGTACCTTGAAGTAACTCGAATGTCTCATGACTTAAAGTAAGAAAGGCTTGTTTCTTGCTTACATTACTTGTCTTGCAGTTTTGTAGTTGTTGTCCAGGATTGGGCAATGGCAGCTCTGGTCTGTGGGGCTGTGGACTTTGTTTCTTTTTTTGTTTTTTTTTTTTTTTTGGACTTTGTTTCTAACTTAATTGAGGTTGAAGAGTGACTGGGACATGTTCTTGTGATCTAGAGGAAAGAGCAGTGGCCAGTCCACTCAGTGTTTCTTAAAGCTTTGGTGTGGATGGTAGCACACGTCAGGGCAGCTCACCTTACATGACCAAGCAAGTCAGGCGGACAGCCCTGCAGCTGGATGCTCTGGAAATCAGATGACAGTGAGAAGGGACTTTGCAGTGCCTCCTGAAGAAGGTTTTAGATCATATTTTGACTGTTCCTTGGTTAAAATGGCATACATGTGTACATTTATGCCAAGATGTAACCCCTCTCCCCCCTCCCATTTTTAAATCAAATAGGATTTTCTGCAAGGAATCTGTCTTACTCCTGATTGTGAAGGAATCATTTCAAAGATTATCATCTTCAGCAGTGGTGGTCAAGTTAAATGTGAAGTAAGTAGACACTGGGGAAATCTCATTAAATAGATAACCAAAATGCTTATACCTTATAAAATATGAGACGTAAATTTATAGAACTTAAACTATTTGGATCTTGCATTTTCCAGGAACGAAATAGTTACTTAATATAAGAAATTATAGGAAATAATAGGATGTAAGAATGCTGCGTCTTTTTTTTTTTTTTTTAAAGAATGATTCTTTGCAATTAAGGATTCTAGTGTTCTTTTGTCTCCTAAAAGGCAAAGGAGGTTTTTTGCATTTCAGTTTTACTGATTTTACTCCTTTTGATAACCTTGTTTTTTAAATTTCCAGTAAACTTTTTGGTATTGACAAGGTGGGGGATCTTAGGGAGGGAGGAAGGGTCTTGAGCTGCACTATGTGGGAGCTATAGGAGTGGGTTGTTGTAATGACATCTGTCGTTCATTTGATCTGCTTACTCTTAATTTTTTTCAACCTTCTTTAACTGTGTGTACTCTCTTGTTCTTTTCAGTAAATTGTGTTGCTAAAGTGTTCTGGGCTTTTGTTTGGGTCAGAGTATCATTACTGTTCTCTATCAATTTGGATGTTGACTATGCTTTTGAAATGCGTATTAAACTTGTGATTTTATGCTTAATGTCGTGGGAGCATGAGACAAATTTTAGATGTCTCTGTTTTATTTAAAGTTTGAACACAAGGTCATTAAAGAAAAGGTTCCTCCAAGACCTATTCTGAAACAGAAATGTTCTAGGTAAGATTTTTAATAATCGAATTAATAATGTCCATTAGAATATGATTCTATTAAACACACATTTCTAAATAATGCTGTTTTAAAAATTGGATCAGCACACATATCCAAATAAGTAGTTTTGAAGTGAATTTTATAAGTATTTATAACTTTCAAGACAACCTTGAATAGTTAAATGCTAAAAACTTGAATAAGAAGCATTATTTAGTGATTGAATTTATAAGTAAAATTATGACATTTGAACTATGAAATGACATGTTCAGTAGATTTGGCATTTGGATAAAAATTACATACTTAGCTCTCAGCTGTTTATACTTTAATTCCAAAAACATCTTTCCTTTTGTTCTCTTCAGCAAACATTTGAACCAGTGACTCTCTCTCACCCTGAAATACTCAATGAACTGTCAAAATTAATCACTTTTCTGTTATCTTCTTGTTCATATAATTCAATCCTTTTTTCTTTTCTTTTTTGCCCTGCTTTTTGTTTTCCGTTTTAAGAAGTTATTTTTTTTATCATTGGTGACCAAGAAAAAGCAAAAGAAAAGATGAATTATTTGTTGAAGAGAATTTCTTGTAGCCATATTGACCAAATTTGAGTCTTATGGATCATTATTGGGTTATGAAAATGATATTTTACTGTGCAAATGAGTATTTACATGTATTAACTTGCATAGTAATTTTTTACTATTCCTCTTTACTCTAATGGTATCTTCTATACATGGGGATAATATGTGTATGATCTATATATGCATCCTTAATTAGAAATCACTTAGTCATTGATGTTGTTTTTATGAAACAAGTACACTTGTTTTGATTGAATTGACCATGTGTCAAAAGTTTTTGATATTGAACAGAGGATGTAGTCCCAAGTTCTAACTAAAAAAGAAAACTTCTAGTTTATTGTTTGGAAAATGGCTTCTACAATAGGCAAAGGAAAGTAGTTGATTGAGTTCATAACAAAGGTGAATTGTCATTAATTATAATTATTTATCAGCCTAGAGAAGTTGAGGCTGAAAGAAGACAAAAAATTGAAGCGAAAGCTCCAAAAAAAGGAAGCAAAAAAATTAGCACAAGAAAGACTGGAAGAGGACTTAAGGGAAAGTAACCCACCAAAAACTGAAGAGCAGAGAGGTATGCTGGGAGTCTGATGCGTGATGAGAATCATATATTCTTGCTTAAAAGTGTGTATACAAATATTCATCTTGTTGGGCTTTATGTTAATAGTTAAATTGAATTGAAATTTAGATTTCCCTTGGTATTTTAATACTATCACCATCTTTTGATTACCCTGAGATGGGGAGGGGAGTGGTGTAAGGAACGTTGAATTTATAAGTAATATACAGGGATTGAAAACACTTTCCTGCCACTTAGGGCAAATTGTCTCAGTTCCCTTATCTCCAAAGTGAACGTGAAAATAGTATTTCAAATTCCACACGTATGCTTGAACTGTAAATTAGCCACTGATTATCTGAAGTATGCTGCTTCACATAAAGAAGCAGTTCATATGAGATGCCAGAGAGATTACTTCGTGTTTTATGCTCATCTTATCAGCATTCCCTGATCAACATGGGAGCAGTCTCAGTGATTTACTGTCCCTGTGGACACATTTACTTTCAAGTTTTGTGTTTTTTTAATGTATGGTTTCAGGTGTACAACATAATGATTTGATATTTCTATATATTGCAAAATGATTACCACAATAAATCCAGTTAACATCCACCACCATACATACAGAATTTTTTTTTCATGATGAGAACTTTCAAGGTCTACATGCAAATACATGAAACAGTATTATTAACTATAGTCATTGTACTGTGCACTATATCCCCAGGACTCCTTTCAGTTTTGAGTTAAATTATTCTCATTTTCTACTCTGATGACTGTTGCCAGCATTAATATTTCCTCTTGCTGTTTTTGTTTTTCATCTTGTTGTGGTTTAGTCACTAAGTCATGTGTAACTCTTTGCACCCCCATGGACTGCAGCATACCAGGCTTCCCTGTCCTTTACTGTCTCCCAGAGTTTGCTCAGACTCACGTCCATTGAGTCAGTGATGCCATCCAACCGTCTCATCCTCTGTCACCTGCTTCTCCTCCTGCCCTCAATCATTCCCAGCATCAGGGTCTTTTCCAAAGAGTCGGCTCTTTGCATCAGGTGGCCCGAGTATTAGAGTTTTCAGCATCAATCCTTCTAATGAATATTCAGATTTGATTTCCTTTAGGATTGACTGGTTATTCCATTAATGTTTCAGAAATCAATCAGAACTGTCTTTTCTACTGAAAAAAAATTTTAGGGAACATCATTTACTTTATATATTTTTTGTATTTGTATGTTTATTTACTGTATTAGCGTCAAGAGGTTAAATGACCACTTTGGAGGGGAAATGCCTGGGCAGGAAGATGCACTTTTGAGATACTGCGATCAGTAACTCCACAGGTCTATGATTGAGGATTCAACAGTAAGATAGATAACACACATTTATCCAAATTCAACCAAATACTGTTTTTATACTTGAAGCAATGATCCCTTCAACTCCAGGGGAAAAAAAAAAGCTTTACATTCATGCCTGAAACATATTTATTGAATGTAAAATCTGAGTAGTCGATAAGGCTCAGTTAAGATTGTTGAGGAAAGTAACCTTATTTTAGAGGAACTAAGTTTTTAGATACTACATGAGTGGTACCAGTGAAGGAAATAAGATACTTGATTGATTTACTGTGAAGTTTCATGTCTTTTAAAGGCACTTTTAAAGTTAAATACTTTATATATCTAATTTAAAAGTTCTTAGGTTATTTAAAACAACATAAAGAATACATCTGAGTCACAGATTATATTGCTATGTAATTCCCTAGTGGCCCAGACAGTAAAGAATTTGCCAGCAACGCAGGAGATGTGGGTTTGATCCTTGGGTTGGGAGTATCCCCTGGGGAAGGGAACGGCTACCTAATCTGGTATTCTTGCCAGAGAATATCATGGATAGAGGACCCTAGCAAGGCTACAGTCCACAGGGTCTCAAAGAGTAAGATACAACTGAGTAACTAGCACTTTAACTTCACTTTCACACACAATGTTAGGTTAAATTTTTCAGAGTTTATGTTTTTGCAAATTGGTCCTCTTTCTCATTTTTACTGACCACTGTTATTCATCCTTAGAAACTATCAACCATGTCCAAAGTTGCCAGTTCCTTGATGACAGAATTCTGCAGTGCATAAAGCAGTACGCTGACAAGATTAAGTCGGGGATACTGAATACTTCCAAGCTTCTCAAAGAATTGCTTTCTTGGAAGGTTTTAACCACAGAAGACTACACAACGTGTTTTTCTAGCAGAAATTTCCTGAATGAAGCAGTGGACTATGTCATTCGTCATTTGATCCAAGAAAAGAACAGAGTAAAGACAAGGGTATTTCTGCATGTTTTGAGTGAGCTTAAAGAAGTGGACCCAAAACTAGCCACCTGGATCCAGAAACTTAATAGCTTTGGTATGTCTCTTAATTGTAGAGATGCAGTTTCGTAGGAGGATAAATACAGACTTCTGAATCCTTCTTCTTTTTACTATCATTTATGACTTTTTAAAATGTAGAACTACAAATTTGTATGGTTAAAAAATACTGTTTCCTGAAGTTCACAATTTTTAGGTTACCTTATAGATAGGTTGACTTTCCTGGTGACACTTTTCCTGGTAAAGTGTCTGCCTACAGTGCGGGAGATCCAGGTTCAGTCCCTGGGTCGGGAACATCTCCTAGAGAAGGAAATGGCAACCTACTCCAGTATTCTTGCCTGGAAAATCCCATGGACAGAGGAACCTGTTAGGCTACAGTCCATGGGGTTGCAAAGAATCGGACATGACTGAGCGACTTCACTTTCTTTGTATAGAAAGGTTACCTTGTGCTTTTGTGAAATATGTCAACACAGCAAAGTCCAGTCAGTAAGAAAGTCCAGTCCTGTGTTATGCTCAACTATTGTCAGTGTGTTAATTTTGTGACTACTAGGCACTCCCCTGGGTGAATAGCACCCCTTGGAGTCAGCTGCACAGGGGTGCCCTCTGGGGTTGTGAAGAGTTTGGAGGGGAGAGTGGGATGGAGCTATGGATGATTGGTTAGGATGCCTATGGCAGATCTGTATCTAAGGATCAAGAGAAATGTCCTAGGGCTGACCTTCAGCAGTGTGAATCACAGGGTCATAAAACTCTGGTGCTCTGTCCTGATTTTCCTAGTTTGGTTGAGGAAGAACCTTCGAGCAGGCTCTTTACCAGACCTACTCAGGGACCATGGAATGCAGCGGTAGAGAAAGCTGCTGACTGACCCTAGAGGATGGGGTCCTTGAGCATCCACCATGGCCTTGTTTGTCCCGGTGACCGAGGTGGCCACTTCCTAACCCAGTAGACGGTTCAGTCGGCAGCTGTTGGGTAAAAGGCTAGCAGGAGCCGTAGCAGCGGCCTGTAGAGATTGCTGGCCTGACCTGCCTTAGAGACGGGAGCTGATGGAACACTAGGGTTTCAGAGAATATACTACTAAGTGTCTGTCAGTGGAGACAGAGCGAGGTGGCAGTACTCGGTGTGGTTGGTAACTAATGTTGCTGCTGTGGACATGTGTCTCCATGGGTTCCTGGCCCCATAAAACTATCCTAAGTGATGCTGCCATTAGTGTCTACTAAACAGACAAGGAAATGATAAAATTTTTTATATTTCTTACTTTAATTTGCTTTATTTAACAAAGATTAAATTGGGCAGGAGCGGGGTTAACATTTCAGTACTAGGTGTGATCTGCTGCCTTCCTCTTATTGAGCACATGCTCTGATGTGAGCTCTATTTGGAGATTTGAATGTGGTATTTCTTCATCCGTGATTCCCTTAAACCTTGTATCATGTGTGTATTTTACATGGTCACTGATTCTCGTGTTTAAATACACTGATATGTAACATGACCTCTGCAAAGCTGTTGCGACTGGAAGGCTCAGCCGTCTGGGGTAGTTTTGACTTGGCAGTCTCTGCTTCATTTGCAGACTGAAAGCCTGTGACCCGTCCAGTGTTAGAGACGTAGGGGGAGAGAGCAGAGCCAGTCCTTGCTTTTGGTGGCTGTGTTAGCACGCAGCAGGGGCTCACCTCCTTTCAGTAGTAGTGCCTGAGGGTGCAGCCACCCCTTTCTCTGGAGTTGTCAAAGTGGGAGGAAGATTGAGAATAGTGACCACCTGAAATTCTCGTGAGGACGGTAAGGGGCCACGGTGTTCGAGGGGATAAGGTGCATTCTTGAAGGTGTTGGATGAAGAGTTCACCCATTTTCTGTTTTAAAGGCATTTGGGAAGTTCCATATATCATTGATGTTTTGTTATTATAGAATATACGTAGAAAAGCATTGTAAAATCTAGCTAGCTTGTACTAATTTGAATGAAAATCATTATGAAGTAGTGAAAAGTTACTGTTGTATTTTTAAAGGAATTTAACGCCTTTAAAAAATTCCTTTTCTGGGCCTTGCCTGGTGGTCCAGTGGTGAAGACTCCATGCTCCTAGGTTCAGTTCCTGGTCAGGAAACTAGATCCCTCATGCCATAACTAAGACTCAGCACAGCCAAATAAATAAGAATAAATACTAAAAAATTCCTTCTTTTCCTAAGTCTAATAAAAATAGCTAGAATAATAGAAGCCTTTGGCCCACCTTTTTCAACTAATAGGTAAGAATTACTGTATTTAGCATATTCATGTGAATATGAATCTCTTTAGGACTGCTCTCAAGCCATAGAAACTGATGGAAAGACATTCAGTTTCTTCTTTGTGGGTCGTTCTCTCATCTTTCTGACCTCTGCTTTCCCAGATATTAGACTACTGTAGTGGCTGCCACATAGCTAAATTGTTGTGTAATCATTGGAGGCAGCTCCTCATCCCATGTTCATTCCTTATGTGCTTTTTTTTTTTTTAATCTCTAAGAAAGGGTATGGACATAAGCTCACTTTTTGCAAATAACCTATAAAATTATGTGTCTGTTGAGTTATATATACAATGAAAATGCAACTGAATAAGTTTAAAAGATGAGTATAAAATAAATGTGATCAATGCAATTATTAAAAAAATAGCTAGAATAATAGAAGCCTTTGGCCCACCTTTTTCAACTAATAGGTAAGAATTACTGTATTTAGCATATTCATGTGAAATGGTATTTCTGAAATCCATAATAGCTTGAATAAGTTTATTCTCAAGTGTTTAAATGTTTTCACTGAAAATGTAAGCAAACTATAATAGAACTGCTTTCCAAGATGTGAAACTGAATATAATTTTATAGCAAATAATCCTCCCTTCTTCTGACTTGGGTTTTGTTTTTATTATAGGCTTAGATGCCACAGGACCTTTCTTTTCTCGTTATGGGGCTCCTCTTAAGGAGCTTGATTTTAGCATCATGACTTTTCTCTGGAATGAGAAATACGGTCATAAGCTAGGCTCTATAGAAGGAAAGCAACTTGATTATTTCTATGAGCCTACATCACTGAAGGAAGCGCGGTGTTTAATATGGCTGCTAGAAGAACACAGAGACAAGTTCCCAGCACTGCATAATGCCTTGGACGAGTTCTTTGATATAATGGGTATGTGGACAGTTTCGATTTGTGTCTAAGGAAAAAGTCTTCAAAAGATATAGCTTACTTAGATACTTAACAAAGAAAATAATGAAAATCATTATGCTACATCTGGCTTATTTGGGAAAGTTAGTATTAAGAACAGTGATTTTTTTCATATACTAAAGCCCTTTTACTCTATGGATCTCAGTGTTGTCAAGACACTCAGATGGATACATTACATGGACTGTTCTCATTGTAGGTGTTTTGACAGTTGTCATGACAGAGGTTATATATATATTAAAGGGATGGAGTTTCTTAGGAAATGGTTTGATTTGTAGCATTCAAGGAAACATTGGCCTGCAGAAGGAGGCAGTGTTTGCAGAATCTAGAACAGATAACATATCTGCTGTGGTGGGAAGAGCCTAGAGCTGGGAATCAGAAAAGGAGGCTGTGGCCCAGCTACACCCCTAACTCAGTTCATCAGAAATCTTTTACTGCTGCTTCAACACCTTGTGCTAGGTGTGATAACAGGGAACTCAGAAATGCTTACACTGGTCCTTGCCCTCAGGACCTTATGTTTAGAAAAAGGAGTAAAATGAATATACAGGTAACTGTAATATGGGAGAAGAGAGGGCCAGGAAAAGTGCTGAGGGGTTCCGCTCCTCGGGAAGAGGAAATTCTTGGTGCAGGGGTAGAGTTCCACGCCCGGCTGTGAACACGGAAGTGGATTTGACAGTTGGCATCCAGAATGAGACACGTTCTTCAATTCGGAATTTAAATTTGTTATCTTTGGTACTACATATATCTCTTAGGATACTGTCTCTCCCTGCCCTCTTCCTTTTCCCTTCTCATCAGACGTCTGCTTTATGTATTGCCAGGAGTTAGACTTTCAAATTTCATGCTGTTTGTTTTAAAGGGTACGTGAAAAGGTTTTGGCCTTGTACTAAAGAGTTACACATTATGAAATTCAGATACAGTATAAGGAACTGAAAGCTTACTTTTGTTGTGGTTCTTAGAGAGCACATTCAGATATAGGTGGCTTTATTTTCCAGGGACACTGCTTCATGACTGGGAGTAACATGCTTCTTGATATCCTGGATTGATTGCACTCAGCCTGCTCCTGCTGGGAATAAAATGCTTTTCTGGGACTGAGCTTACAAAACTTGATGCATGTTTGGATCGCACAGGACAATTCTAAAGGACACAATTCCCTTACATTGTGCATTTTCTCTGGTTCTTGTGTTCTGTGCCTGAAATACCCAATCCATCCAGCTGTGACAGTTTCTCTGCTCTCAGTCATAGGGTTGCAAGCCACCAACCAAATGACCAGCCAGCAGATTTTCAAGTTCACTACCTCTGCCTCTCACCCTTACCCCAACATTTTCAATTTTATCTCCTTTCATTTAAAGGAACAATTACATTGGTTAAAAACTTTTCAAAATCCACTGATCTTATAAATTAACAGTGCTCAATAACATCACCAGAGCTGTGATAATTGGGAGACCCAAACTCTCTCTTGGATCCCGTGTGCAAATTCTCTCTTGGAATGGTTTAAGCCGCATGAGATTTATCCCAGATAATAATGCTTTATGTATTGTTTTCAAGCAGGAAATGCTGAAATTGGTCTCGACCCTTCCTCTTGCCTTTTACCCCTTATCTAGTTTGTTGTCAAGTCAAGTAAGCTGTATTCTTGATCTGCCCTTCCCTGTCCATCTCCATTTCCCTAGGCCAGGATCTTAATAACCTTTCTATGATCTCAGTAGTCTCTAACAGGTCTCCATGCCTCTGACCCTCCCACTCCAAACCTTTCTCTCACACTGCTTCTGCTGACTCTTCTAGAACATCTGTCTGATCCTCTTTAAGTATTCTGTTGGGGAAACACTTCTTTTGCCTGCAGGTTGAAGTCACAGTGTCTGTCTGGGCTCAGTAGTGTGCTCCCGTCTCCCTGCAGAATGTACACCTCACTTCCTGCTGTGCCCAAACCTGCCTTGTGCTGTCCCTGCTCACATCCCAGCCTCTTGCTTGCTCATCCGAAGTCCTCTGTTCCCAACAGCCCTCCCTGACCCTTCCTTGGGCTGTTCCCCTTGAAGACTTCATTCTTCTGTCAGCTTTGTTTCACTGCATTTACTGTGGCCTTTAGCACACTGCGCTGTGGTGTTTGCCTCTCTTGTGTAGTTTGCAGAACATGAGCTTATTGATGGCAGGGACTTCTCTATACATTTCTGTATTCTGAGCACCTAGCATGCATAGAGTTTGGTATCTAGAAAAAACTCAAGTTGTACTGAGTTAGATTGAAATTTTGTGATTCTTAGTAGTTGGTTTTCCACTGAGTCAGCCATTTTGCTCTTGGTTTCTAAACTGAACTGTGTCAAAGCCACATAAGGAGTAGGATGTAGTGGATGTTAGTAGTATCTGGGGTGGTTTTCTTTAAGGACTTCGTGTATCGTACTGCAGTGTAAACCTTTCGTTTCCTTACAAAACCATCTGTATCTTCTAACAGACAGCCGCTGCACTGTATTAAGGAAACAGGACAGTGGTGACGTGCCAGTAAGTTATCCCGTCATTTTCAATGTCATATTCTAATTTGTGTCAGCCAGAGGAGGAGAGGAGGACCCAATGTTTTTTTGTATCCCAGGAGGCACTCCAGAACCACATCTGGAGGACTTCAGGGGAACATGGCAATTTTCTTAGAAAGGGTAATCCCAGTCTTCCTCTTGGAACAACAGTCAGCACACTGCAGCTTAAATTAGACAGTGTCCATAAATTTTCACAACTAATGAATGTTAATCATAGACATAGGAAGGGAGTTTTTGAGTCATCTGATGGCATAAAAATGAAATGTTACCTTGTAATGATTAAAATTGTGTTTTGTTCTGTAAGGAAAACAAATGGACTTTGAGTGGCTTATAATTGAGATTAAAAAGTTAAAATAATTCCAGAGCTGTCTTCCTTAAGTAGTTTGTGGCAGTTTTGGAACAGAGACATACTTGTTTAATGATTTTTTTAGGATCAAGTTATCTATACTTAAAATTTTGTCTTTGTTCAGTCAGATCCTATCTGGCTGACTGTGGAAGCACAGATGACATGACCCCATGGGAAGTTAGATGCTGCTTCTAATTTCACTGTTGGTCCTCTGGTGTCTGGTCAAGTGCAAAATGTCTAGTTTGGTTAGTAAAGGAAAATCATTAAAATATGATAAGCACATAGCTGGAATTACTTTATGAATCTCATCAATTACATGAAATGGCATAAACCTTGTTGAAAATGAGTACCAGTATCTTAAGTTGGAACGATTAATTTTATTTATATAGCATTAGGTGTCATTTAGCATTTTTCTTATTTTCTATTATAAATCAAAACAGTGGGGCTTAACACACTAAAGTGTTAATTTTTGGTAAACATTTTATGTACTTCAACTTAGGACCAGTCTATGAAAATCAAAATGGTATCTTTATGATATATGGTAGCTTCATAATATTATTATTTGAGTGTTCAGTAATTTTTTTTTTTTTTACTTTTTAGTTTAATTCTACCAAGATAAAAAACAAAGGCAAGAAAAAGAAGCCAAAAGATTCAAAGGTATGGAGTATTTTCTCTGTTGATTCTTAATTGAGTTTATAAATTCGAGAATTAACTAGTTATTGGGATATTTTGAAGAACTTTGTAGAGAAAGACTTTCTAGGCTTTAAAGATGTTTTGCTAGTTTTCTACATTTTGAGGAAGTTTAAGTTTCATGTTGTATGTAATTCTTAATAGAGACTATTACCCTTTTCATTTTCTAGGTTTTTCCTAGTGAAATCATTGTCGTAATGTAGCACTTTTTATGGCTGTTCCTCAGTGTGAGCAGGGCTGCTTTGAGATCAGGCAGACCTGGGTTCTTAACCTTGGTTCTACTAATTACTGTTTTTATTATCTCTGTGACCTTGGGCAAATTGACTTCCCTGCACCCTCATGTCATACCTGTATAACAAGACATGATGCATATTATTATTAATTAATGGAATTATTACCTAAATATTCAAAGTAAAAATGCTGAGACTTCCCTGGTGGTCCAATGGTTAAGCCTTCACTTTCCATTGCCCGGAGAGAGGATTCAGTCCCTGGTTGGGCAGCTAAGATCCCACATGCCTTGTGGCCAAAAAACACCAGAACATGAACAACAGGAGCCAGTATTATAACAAATTCAATAAAAACTTAAAAAAAAAAAAAGCTAAATACTAACCATCATGACAGAGTCTCAGAATGGATAGACTCCTTCCTTCCACTCACCTAAAGCTCTGCTTCAAGCCTGTGAGATGACTGGGGCATTACTTTTAAGTCTTATGGTGAGTTCTTAATGGCTATCACACATTTGCAGGATTAAATGGGAGGCAGGGGTTGAAAATTAGGGGCAGCATATGAGTAGCTTATGGCAGAAAGTGAAGAGGAACTAAAAAGCCTCTCGATGAAAGTGAAAGAGGAGAGTGAAAAAGTTGGCTTAAAGCTCAACATTCAGAAAACGAAGATCATGGCATCCGGTCCCATCACTTCATGGGAAATAGATGGGGAAACAGTGGAAACAGTGTCAGACTTGATTTTCTGGGGCTCCAAAATCACTGCAGATGGTGA
>NW_011494609.1:1969506-1998684 GCF_000754665.1 Bison bison bison | reverse complement strand
AGCTGAAACTCCAGTACTTTGGCCACCTGATGTGAAGAGTTGACTCATTGGAAAAGACTCTGATGCTGGGAGGGATTGGGGGCAGGAGGAGAAGGGGACGACAGAGGATGAGATGGCTGGATGGCATCACTGACTCGATGGACGTGAGTCTGAGTGAACTCCGGGAGTTGGTGATGGACAGGGAGGCCTGGCGTGCTGTGATTCATGGGGTCGCAAAGAGTCAGACACGACTGAGTGACTGAACTGAACTGAAGAGTAGCTTAAAAGTTCCAGTACAACTTTTGTTTTTAACTTTGATTATATGTCTGTAGTTTATCTAAAATGAGAGTTTCCACAGTGATAGTGTAAAATTTTTTGGAGTTTTAGAAACTATCTAAATGTTAGCTTGTGCCTATTTTTGGCTGTTGAAAATTTAATTACTGTATGTCCCTGTTCACAAGAAAATTTAGATAAGTCATATATATTGGCAATTTTTGTGCATATTTATATGAGCATTCATCAGTTTTAGTGGTAAAGGTGGAAAATCATTGTCATTTTTGTTTTTTAAACCAGCCTATGTTAGTTGGATCTGGAACACCTTCAGTCACACCAAACAATGAGACTGTCACTTCAGGTGAAGACCATATGTAAGCACAGTCTGAAAATTTTTGCTTTTGTTTTAACTTAAAGGGTATATTAATCTGTGTCCTTTAAACTTGTCTTTTTTTTTAATTTCCCTGACTTCTCTGCCTGAAGACATGCATCTGTTATAACAACCTGATATGACCCATTGTGGTTGATTTATATAATGTGGGCTGTCAGTGTTAAGAATTGATATAAACTGTATTAAAATCAGAGGGTTGATAACATTCATTTGATAAGGTTGAGAACTTACTGTGTGCAGGATACTGTTGGAAAATCCTAGAAAATACTCTCTAAAATGTTTAGTGAAGAGAATGTCCTGTTGATAATTACTAGGAAGATATTTTGGAGGCTGTATGTGATATTATGGTTCAGCCTTAGGTATTAGCAATTTCCAGTGGATCTGGTTGTTGAAACTGAGTTTTTAAGAGACAGGTAGATACAAGAAATAAAACTAGTAAGTAGCAGTAAGTTTTTTATATCATATTCCTTTATGGACCAAAGACCCACAAATTTTTCCTGCCGCATTTCTTAAATGAGTTGTAGTAACAGTTGTTTTGCATATTTTTGTGGACTCTTTCAGACTCTTTCATTGGGGGAATTGTTTTAAGTTTAAATAATAGCAGCCTATATTTTGATAGCACTTATGTGGCAGGCACTGTTTTAAGAGCTTTTTATGTATATATAAACTCATCTAATCCATTCTTCTTTCTTGGAGATAAATACTATTATATGCATTTTACACGTAAGGAAGCTCAGATACAGTGCAGTTGACTGTGCCCAAGGACACAAAGCTCATACACAGCAGAGCCAGAGTTTAAACCAGCAGTCCAGTTTAGAGCCCACATTCAACAGTACTCCAGCTTTGCAGAGTGCTAGACTCTTACACTCTTTAAAAAAAAATTTTTTTTAAGTACCTTTTACCAGTCTCAATCTCACTTTAACTTAAATTGATCACCATTGTAATAAAACCTTTCATTTTGCTTTTTAACATGTTACAATTAATGCAACATTGATTTTTTTTTCTAAACCAGAAGTTTTTAAAAAAAATTACTCTTGATAGTGTGAGTAAGTAATTATTAATAAAAGAATTTACTCAGCACTCAGGTATCTCTTGACTAAAGTTGTGGAAAGTTAACTTTTCTGCATTAAATTCTCTGCTAGTGTGTGTTTGCATCCAAAAGTTGAATAATATGCTATCTTTATTCCAATTTAAATGTTATTCTGGGTCACCTAGAAGTTTATTATTCACGAGAAAATCATTTGTTTGTTTTATCAGCAAACGCAGTTTAAATTCTGCGGGCCCCTTTGTAGTGCCTGATCACCTTCGGCAGGATATAGAAGAATTTGAAGCTCTGTATGAACAGCATAGTAATGAGTATGTTGTCCGTAATAAGAAGCTGTGGGACATAAACCCAAAACAGAAATGTTCAACTCTATACGAGTAAGTGTCTTAACATTCCAACTGTTACATTGAGGCTGTCAGTAAAAGATCTTAAGTTGTTTTAAATTTGTGTCCCTTTCTATTAAAAGAATCTGTGTTTGGCTTACAAACTCTGGGGAAGAAAAGTATTTCTATGGCTTTTGGTCATGTATTACACAAAGTTAATTGGAGATTTTTAACTATTAAAGATTTTTTTTAGAACCCTAATGTTTATTAGTTGCGTCAGTTTGTGCTGCTAATGTAGATTCTTTGTATTTCCAAAACTGTCCTAGTGTGTCCTGATAGGAATGATAAATGAAGCTTCCAGCCATAATCTTTTATCATGAATTCCACAGTATATATTGGACAAGGAATAGTATGATTATTTGCTCTCATTGTCTTTATGTTGATATGATATGTTCATATGTTGTTTGGTGTCTCCTAAGCCCGGTGACACTTCATGTGGCTTGGTGAAGTGTTACCCTTCACTGGGAAGGGATACCAGAATCTGGTGACTACTGCTGAGAGAGCTGTCCAGCTGGGATGTAGTACAGATACAGAGCCCTATATTGTATTGTATTGTACTGAAAACTTGGCCTCCTGACATTCATCTAGGAAAAGATTTCCTTTTAAGAAACTGTGGGCTGAATTACATTTGGTTTGAAAATGTGAATGTGAAACTAACACTAGGGGACTTCCCTTGTGGTCCAGTAAGGTTAGGACTCTGCAGGGGGCACAGGTGTGATCCTTGGTCAGGGAACCAAGATCCCACATGCTGTGTGGCCAAAGGGAAAAAAAAAAAAGAAAGAAATTAACACTAAAGTCAAGTCTGAGTGGGGTGGATAGAGTAATAGAGTTCAGGAAAATCTAAAAAGCATTTGCTTTTCTTTTTTTTTTTAAGCTTGGGATTAATAAGTAGTACATGATGCTTTCTTTAGGGAAAAAAAGTGAGGGGCTGAGATCTGCAATAGAAAATTAATTTGTAAGCGAACTCCTGGAAAACCCATCACTCATCTGTAATTTGGTTATTTTTTCTATTTTTCTCAGTTGCATTATTCCTCTTCAGTTTAGTTACATGCCCTTGGATCCCTCTTCATAGTTTTTCTTCAGAGTTGAAGTGCTGAACAAATCATATTCCCAGAGAACTGGATGACAACCTGGAATCAGCTGTAAAACTATACTGTTCCTGTTGTTCAGTCACTCAGTTGTGTCCGACCCTTTGCGATCCCATGGACTATAGTCGTCAGGCTCCTCTGTCCCCGGGGTTCTCTAGGCAAGAGTACTGGAGTGGGTACCCATTTCCTTCTCCAGGGGCCTATACTAGTATTTCTTAAAACATGCTAGACTTTGCTTCAAGCATCTGAACTGAAGCTAAACTGTAGTTTTCAGGAGTTTGCATCTTAAAGACTACATTACCTTTATAAGTGGGAAGAAATTAAGTAACTTTATGAGAAGAAAATAGGTTGATTTGTGTATTTTGAAATGGAGTTTATATCTTATAATAGGAGAAAGTCAAGAAGTTACAGGAAGTCACACCTCAGAACTTAATTCTTTCTTTGAATTTTCAAAAATAAACACGTAATGATCATTAGTTTGAAGATTATTTTTTAATTGGCCAATGGATAAAAGAAAAATGAAACTAAACTTTTGTATCTGAAAAGAATATTGAGTAGAAAGCATAACAGACATGGAGTTAAGAATATTGGGATAACTGCTTTTTTAATTGACTTAAATATTTTACTTTAAAGTAGGGGATTGGACTGATTTGTTTTCAGTGACCCCCTTTGTTCTAATATTTTATGATACAGATAGTTGAAGTATATGGTATTCTGCATTCAGATAGTATATGGTATTATACTATACTATTATAGTATATGGTATTATACTATACATTGCAGATAGTATATCTGTTATGCAAGTAGTATATGGTCTTCTGCATTCAGTTTTTCCTAAAACAATTCTTTAATGGTGTTAATTAGTCAAGATTTATTAACTAGTTAAAGTGGAAGGTTTCAAAAAGAAAGTATAAAATGTGATCCTAGCATGCAGCTTACCGATAGCAGGAGAGTGAAATTGATCGTAGGTTGAATCACAGTGTGTTGCAAATAAAAATAACTTTGTGAAATAAGATTCATGTTTTTTCTCCATGTCAGTTTTTGCCTACCAAAAAGAACATGGTGGTTCTTACTTGCTTGTCATGCTTTCTTCCAAGAAAGAGGCAGTTGGGTCCTGATCTTTAATCTGCTTCTTGAAAAAAAGCGAAAGGAATCATGAGCATGGAGAAAACAGTGGTTTTTCAAAGGGACACACCTGGAGCACTAGGACGGGAATGCCTTCTGAAATATTTTCCCCATTTCTACCGCTTGGCCCCATGCCGACAGTGACGTACACGGGTACTGTGGCAGTCCATCAAGGGCCGTTGAAGACACTTATAATGGTCATCGTTCAATTATGAAAATCATATATCTGATAAGGGGCTAATAACCAAAATGTATGAAGAACTGAGGCAACTCAGTAGCAAAAAAAAAAAAAAATTAAGCGTAGAAATGGGCAGAAGATTTGAATAAACGTTTTCCCAAAGACATACAGATGGCCAGCAGGTACATGAAAAGATATTCCAAAGACTTCCTTGGCAGTCCAGTGATTCTCCGCACTTCTAATGCAGGAGGCGTGGGTTTGATCCGTGGTCAGGAAGCTAGATCCACATGCTGCAAATAAAGATCTCACATGCCACAACTAAGACTGCTGCTGCTAAGTCGCTTCAGTCGTGTCCGACTCTGCGACCCCATAGACGGCAGTCCTAGCCAAATAAAAAATTTTTTTAATCCAAAAGCAAGTATTAAAATATATATACATATTTTGAATAATTAATCACAGCTTATAAAAAATAACTTTTTAGTCTTTTTTTCCAATTTAAAAGGATTATTTTCTGGGGAGTAAACTTAATTTTATTTATAGTATAATTGATTACAGTTAGCCTTTCTCAGATTTAATATGAGTATAATATTTTTGTTGAGAAGATGTTCAGGTCAGTTAGAAATGAAGTAATATTTTGCTTTGGGGGAAATTTTGAGAAATATTTTCTTCAGAAAAGCATGTGTAAGTACTTCCTTAAAATAACATAAGTATTTTCTTGCCTAGTTATTTCTCTCAGTTGTTGGAGGAACATGGTCCCTTGGACATGAGTAACAAAATGTTTTCTGAAGAATATGAGTTCTTCCCAGAAGAAACTCAACAGATACTAGAAAAAGCAGGAGGCTTAAAAGCGTTTCTCCTGGGATGTCCTCGTTTTGTTGTGATTGACAACTGTATCGCATTGAAGAAAGTTGCATTACGGCTCAAGAAAAAGAGAAAGAAGAAAAACATTAAAACAAAAGTAGAAGAAATTTCAAAAACAGGAGAGTATTTACGAGTTAAACTACCACTGAATCCAACTGCTAGGGAATTTAAACCAGATGTAAAGTCCAAACCAGTGTCTGACTTACCTTCAGCACCAGCTTCTGAGGACGTGAAGCCTCAGCCTGCACCTGCTAATTCTCCCCAATCCAGCTCGTGACACTGGGTAAGCCAAAACCAGTTTTCGATAATTCTTCCAGATCAGGTTTCTGAGGATGAGTAAGCCCAAAGGGTATGTCTTCTGATTTCTACCCAAGGCCAGTCGTTTGAGGATACCGGTCTACAAGCCGGTCTCCTCTAATTCTCCCAAACCAGTTCCTGAGGGAAGTGAAAGCGACCTATTGGCCTCGACCCCAGTTGGTCACAGGATACTGTACATATCTTCCCTTTCGGGGATTTGACATTACCCAGACTCCACCAGCCTTCATCAGTGTGTTACCGACTTTGCCCCAGTATAGCATTTACACCCCTCTGGCCAGTGTTCCTACTGAGTATCACCTGCAAAGACCAATACCAGTGGTGCCGTCTTTTGTAGCCAGTGACATAACGGAAGTGCGTTTTGAGGCTCATCATTTCAGTGCTGAGAATGCCCCTGGTACCCAGATTGCCTCCGAAACACAGATCCTTGAGGAATCTTTGGAAACACCAGTGAAGTCAGAGTGCAGCTCTGATGGTGCTGATATAGCCCAGAGTGAGGCTAGCAGAAACGATGACTACTGTGGCGATTCTGCCAAATGGGAAGTAAATCCAGAAAGCACCAATGAAGTAACAAATATTCCATGTACACAAGTGGTTGCTGTACAGGTAAGACTAAAGTGAGAAAGTCTTCTTGATATCAAAGTTAAATTTCCCTCTTAATTTTTCATTGTCATTGTATTTACTAAAATCCTTTAAAATAATGGACTTTATGAACCCTTTTGTAGGGCATGACTGGTAATGCCAGAAGGAATTTTGAAGTGTAGTAAGCAATACCCTTCATCCTATCCAAGTTTTGCACCAGTTGAGACATAAAGCAGTAGAATCAGCAGATGGAGCCAAAGCACCGCCTTGATAATTAATAAAAGTGCAGTAGGATGATGTGGCTCTTTTCTCTAGAGAGTGTGTGTCCCAAGACTGAAACCCACGACTTAGCAGCTTCCCTGCCTCGTTCACAGCAGTGCTGGACTAGAAGGCCTTCCAGCTTGGGTGCTTGCCCCCAAGACAGTGCAAGGAGGAGGAATGGGAAAATGTGCTCTCTGCACGGGCAGCTCCCAAGAGAAAGAGAAAAAGAAAAGAAAGTCAGGGCTGCACACGCCCAGTTTCTCCTCTCAAACCAGCAGGGGAGTGAGGGAGACACAGGACACAACCAGATGGAGAGCAATGAGGGATATGAGTAAATGTTCCTTCCTAGCAAGCTCAAGAATAAGGTTTCTCTGTCAGGTCAGATCAGATCAGTCGCTCAGTCATGTACAACTCTTTGCGACCCCATGAATCGCAGCACGCCAGACCTCCCTGTCCATTACCAACTCCCGGAGTTCACTGAGACTCACGTCCATCGAGTCAGTGATGCCATCCAGCCATCTCATCCTCTGTCGTCTCCTTCTCCCCTTGCCCCCAATCCCTCCCAGCATCAGAGTCTTTTCCAATGAGTCAACTCTTCGCATGAGGTGGCCAAAGTACTGGAGTTTCAGCTTTAGCATCATTCCTTCCAAAGAAATCCCAGGGCTGATCTCCTTCAGAATGGACTGGTTGGATCTCCTTGCGGTCCAAGGGACTCTCAAAAGAGTCTTCTCCAACACCACATTTCAAAAGCATCAAGTCTTCAGCGCTCAGCCTTCTTCACAGTCCAACTCTCACATCCATACGTGACCACAAGAAGAACCATAGCCTTGACTAGACAAACCTTTGTTGGCAAAGTAATGTCTTTGCTTTTGAATATGCTATCTAGGTTGGTTATAACTTTCCTTCCAAATTCATACAATTTCTCTGTAGTTAGCTTTATAAAGCATGAATGCATGAAACCGTTCTTGGTTATCCTGCTACTCATTAAGTTTTTTAAAAGCTTTCTAGAAAGCTTTGAAAAATTATGTTAAGAGTAATGAACCAAAATAATTTTCACTTTTACAAGTTCCAAATGATACTCTTTCCTGTTACAAACATTTGTAGAAAGCATAGAATGTTATCTAAACTGGCAAAAAAATTAAAACCTTGAAAGAATTATAGGCATGTTTCAAAATGTTATCAAATGATGAATTTATTTTACTAGAGCGTTTGAGACAGATTGAATGTGTTTGTTTTGCCCCAAAGGTGTCTTGGAATATAACACATCAGGAAGTCAATACTGAGCCATATGGTCCTTTTGAGGCACAACAGGTGAGTCAGAACTGTATTAAACTGTTGAAAGTTTTAATTTTCATTACTTTAAATGGGAATTATGAACTTAGAACTATTTTGAAGCAAGTTATTCCATATAAAACATCACAGAATAAGCCTTGTTGTTTAGTCACCAAGTCATGTCTGATTCTCTTTGACCCCATGGCTCCTCTGTCCATGGAATTTCAGGCAAGCATACTGGAATGGGTTGCCATTTCCTCCTCCAGAGGATCTTCTCCACTCAGGGATTGAAGCTGCATCTCCCGCATTGGCAGGCAGATTCTTTACTGCTGAGCCACCAGGGAAGTAGAATAAGCTTTAGAACATAACAAAAAAATTATTTTATTTTTATTGTTCAGATTTGGAAAAAAAGAGGCAAAGTTTTTTTTTTATCTTAACAGCTTTATTGTTTTAACGGGTATAATGAGCTTGTATTTATAAATAAAAGCTTATTCACATGAATAATACAGAAATTATAAAAATCTTAAACACTTTAAGGATGATTCAATTAGAAAATTTATTAATATAAGTACTGTGTGATAGATCTTTAAGGGAAAAGTCATTGGATCAACTCCATAGATGCTGAAAAGGTATTGCATAAAATTCAAGTTTTTTTCTTGACTTAAAACTCATAATCAAATGAGAATAGCTGAATACTTCTCAGCATGCTTTTATCTTTCCCTTTTAAGCCAAACCCCATCATCCTGCTTAAATATTGTATATCATCATTAATATTTATTATTATCCTGGAGATATTGGTTGATAAAAGTAGATAAGAGAAAAAAATAAAATTTTAAAGGTGGACGTGTAAAATATCATTATTTATAGAGGCCAAGACTGTGTCCCTGTAAAATCCAAAATGATCAATCAAAAACCAATACCAAAATGTAAGAGAATTTAGAAACACAAATGGATAAAATACCTTTCTGTACGTAAACAACCCATTGCAAAACATAGTAAAGGAAAAGATTTCATTCTCAGTAGTATCAAAAAATGTATTATCTTGTGAAAGAAAACTTTGAAATGCTACTGAGAGACACACAGAATACTTAAGTAAATGAGAAATGTGCAGTGTGCTTGAATAGGAAGACCTAGTATTAGAGGGATTGGCTTTCTAAAGATTTTAATTTAACACAGTCTCAAAACAGACATGAATAGAATGCATGTTATCTTTTGCTACATAACAATGTCTCTGTCAGCAGTTTAGGACATATGAATTAATGCATATTACCAAGCTGCAGTGTGATTCTTTTGCTGAATTGAGAATTAAAATAGAAATAACTAAGATCTGAAACCATAAAGGCTTGCTCATGGGTTCATCATCTAGTTGATTATTTAAACATAGACTGTATTCATAGTGCCAAACTTTCAGTCTGGACGACATAAACAGCAGACTGGTGTGTGTGGTCAGCTTGGCCATAGTTCACAGTTCTCTGACAATGAACAAAATTTCAGAACCTCAGTTCCCTGCCTTTGTGCACTTGGGAGATGCTAACGTGCTGCATGAGGTTCAGGGGGTGGGAAAGGCGGGCCAGGTGTGAGCGCCTGGCTGAGATTCCCAGGCCTGGCTGCCGTAGCCCTCGTAGCTGGGCGGAGCAGTTGCCTGCAGCTGAGAGGAGCTGCCAGCATCTGACAGGTGCTCCATTCACAACAAGTGTGTGACTGACTGCTGCCCGTCTCGGCAGGATGCAAGGCTTACAAATACATAACCGCTGCCCATCGCTTGCCAGCATTTCACAGTACAGTATGACTTCTGTTTGCTTTTTTTTAAAGCTGTCCAGGAGACAGTTACATAACTGAAAATAATTTTGTGGTAATATTTTAAGTCATCTTTTAAAAATAATCAGCAACCGTCTATTTGAAATGCTATAAAAGTAGGGCCAAAACTAATACGTCCTATTTATATCTAATGCATGCATAATATTTGCAGTTCTTAAAGCCAATAAATAGTTCTTGATGTTAATTGTGGAGGATGACAGTCATATCAGACTATTTAATACTAAAGCCTTCTAAAACAAATATTCAGAGCTAATTATGGTGCATATTGGAAAGTTTCCTTATGAATTCCAGTAATACGAATAACTTTTTTAAAAAAGAGCTGACTTTGCTAAACAATGTAAGAGATTTTAAATTCTTGAATTATTGTGACGTTTTCCTTGTAAATTTTCATCTGCCTTATATCCCCTTTTGTTTATCTGAAGAGACATTTCAGAACAAGATCAGAAACAGGCTTTTAAAACTACTTTTAACAGGTAATTTTGTATTATATTTGTAGGGGGGTATTTCACAGGTTGAAAAGGAGTACCAGGTTTTACAAGAGCAGCTTAAGGAAGCATGTGAAAATTATGAACACAGCAATGTCAAGGGCTCAGAAGAAACCAAGGACTTGGAAGAAAAGTTGAAAAGGAATGTTGAAGAAAATAAGGTAATCCTGTCTGAAACCTCTTTTCAGTAGCATGCGGCATCATTCACAGAATTGTGCTTGTGTAGCCTCTGTTAGCTGAGCTACTGTGTTGTTGACTAAACAAAGGATTCTTTTTCACTGTTGCCTGTTTCACAGTTTTTATGACGTTAGAGTGACAGTGTTTTTATTTGCAGTGTTTTACAACTTCTCCAAGTTGTCGTGTAAGAAAAGGGCTGTGAATCTGAATTTTCATTTATCTGTAACTTGGTTTCCTTGATTAGCTAAAACTATTTCCTGGTAAATTCCAAGTTAAATTCTTCTTTATAGTGAGAGTAGTGGTGTAGCATTAGAGGTTCCATATGTGAGGCCTGGAGACAGACTGACTGGGTTCAGATCCAGGCTTAATTCTACACTAGTTCTGTTCTTGGGCAGACTGGTGTGTGTGGTGTCTGTGTAACGTCTCTGCTTTAGTTCTGTAGTTTGGGTAATAATTGCTCCCATTTTATGGGGTTAGATTATTACTCTTTTTTTAATTTTCAAATTTGTTTTATTGCTGCACGTGGGTTTTCTCTGGTTGTGGAGAACAGGGGCTACTCGCAACTGTGGTGCACAGGCTTCTCACTGTGGTCGCAGCACACAGGCTCTAGGGCACAGGTGTTGTGGCGCACCAGCTTAGTTGCTCTGCAGCATGTGGAATCGTCCTGGACCAGAGACTGAACCCATGTCCCCTGCGTTAGCAGGTAGATTCTTATCCACTGTACCACCAGGGAAGTCCTCATTGTGGTTTTGATTTGCATTTATCTCATGAAGAGTAATATTGAGCATCTTTTTATGTGCCTGTTGGCCATCTTAATGTTTTCTTTGGGAAAATGTCTATTCAGGTCTTTTGACTATTGTTTAATTAGGTTGTAAAAACCGAAGTCTTTGTACAGAGATGAAAAGGGTCTGTTAGTCCGTTTAAGAAAGGAAGAATTTGTTCCAGAAGTCTGAGTCATTAGCTGAGGTCACATATTAAATAGAAGAAAATTAGCTGTGGGACCTTAATCAATAAACTTACTTGTTGAGATTTAAGTATACCCAGAAGAAAAGGGTTGTTTCGTAGAGGTGACCTTTATCTCACTCCTTAGGACATGTTTTCACTTGGGATGAGACTGGGGAGATTTTAAAAATTAGAAGGAACCAACCTTTCTGCTCAGTTGCCCAGTTGAACGAAATCTTCCTGATTAGGAAGAGGGGAAAATGAGCGAAAATAAAACCTTTCACAGAGACTGAGAATGCTAATTTGGATAAGCTACTTGGGGGACTTAAAAAACATTGTTGTAAACTTCTTATTGTGTCAGGAAAATTCAGTTTTAATAAACCTGTATGAGAATGCCTGTGTCCACCCAATTAAGTGATGCAGACAGATGCAGACACAACCACTTGATTTGTGGTGGTCATCTGGTGAGTGAGGGCTTCCCTGATAGCTCAGTTGGTAAAGAATCTGCTTGCAATGCAGAAGACCCTGGGTTGGGATGATCCGCTGGAGAAGGGATAGGCTCCCCACTCCAGTATTCCTGGACTTCCTTGTGGCTCAGCTGGTAAAGAATCCGCCTGCCAGGTCATGGAGACCTGGGTTCAATCCCTGGGTTGGGAAGATGCCCTGGAGAAGGGAAAGACTACCCACTCCAGTATTCTGGCCTGGAGAATTCCATGGACTCTATAGTTCATGGGATTGCAAAGAGATGGACACAACTGAGCGACTTTCACTTTCACATTTCACTTTCTGGTGAGTGAGGTTCCTTTCTTTCTGGTAGAGTCTTGTCCAGCTTTATAAGCTCCTGGTTTGACTGGGTCCTGTGTTTGTGCAGTTCATCAAGACTTCTTTGTACACAGGACCAAGAAATGTACAGTAAATGAGCACCCAGGGAGGAGGGCTGTGAGAGAGCAGCAGCTTTGATCAGTGGGCTTGGGCTCTTGACCTACTTCTTAACTTTGCTGAGACTCTGGGCCTGGTTCCATGGGGTTGTGCTTAAGAGTAGTCAGTTCATTTTTTAAAAAGAGCCATTATTTAGTCCCTCAAATTGCAGACCTGTTAGGTTAGTAGACTTTCCATGCAAAACGTATACCTGTTTCCTTTCAGGATAAATTGTTTCACCTGAGTTCCTTAAGTTGTTTATAGAAAAGAGCAAGTGAGATTTAGCTGTGATTTTATTTATTAATTACGATTATGCTCATAATTCACTTGGAGAAAAATCTTGTATAAATATAAATTTTTACTTTTGTTGATCTTTCCCTTTGCCTTTGACTCTCTCGATCACTAAGGTTATAAGTTAGTATTTTTACTTAAATTTTGATTCCACGTTTAGCTATAATTAGATGCAGCTTTATAGAGAAGAGAGAGGCAACCTGTAGCAAACCATCCTTAAGAACTTGGGCAGTACAGTCAGACTGCCTGACTGGTGACCCCAGCCCCACCACTTAGTGGCTTTGGCACCTAAAATAATTTACTCAGTCTCTTTGACCCTCAGTTTCCTCATTAATAATACAATCTGTACTTCATAGTTTTGTGAGGACTCACAGCGGGTGATTGAAAAGGGATTGGGGAGTGGCTCAAGATAAGTATAGTAGGGGAAAGAATTGCCCCACCCAGAATGCTGTAGTGCCTTGTTGAGAAAAATAACTTATTTACAAAGCATTTGAAGAATGCTGAGCATTTACAAAGCATCAGTAAAGATCTGGGCTAGCTATTGTGTGTAACTGATGGAGTATGATTTTCATGAGCTAGAAATGGCCTTTAATAATTAGCCTAGCTAATTCTCTATTCCCTGCCAGAGGAAAATAGCAATTCTAAAGCCAGAGTCTCCTGTTGTTCTTAAAGTACCCTTGTTCGTAGTGAAGCAACAATCAGAACTAGACATGGAACAACAGACTGGTTCCAAATAGGAAAAGGAGTACGTCAAGGTTGTATATTGTCACCCTGCTTATATAACGTATATGCAGAGTACATCATGAGAAACGCTGGGTTGGATGAAGTACAAGCTGGAATCAAGATTTCCAGGAGAAATATCAATAACCTCAGATAGGCAGATGACACCACCCTTTTGACAGAAAGTGAAGAACTAAAAAGCCTCTTGATGGAAGTGAAAGAGGAGAGTGGAAAAGTTGGCTTAAAACTCAACATTCAGAAAACTAAGATCATGGCATCTGGTCCCATCACTTCATGGCAAAAAGATGGGGAAACAGTGGAAACAGTAACGAAGTTTATTGTGGGGGGCTCCAAAAATCACTGTAGATGGTGATTGCAGCCATGAAATTAAAAGACGCTTGCTTCTTGGAAGGAAAGTTATGACCAACCTAGATAGCATATTCAAAAGCAGAAATATTACTTTGCCAACAGAGGTCCACCTAGTCAAAGCTATGTTTTTTCCAGTGGTCATGTATGGATGTCCCAGAGTTGGACTGTGAAGAAAGCTGAGTGCCAAAGAATTGATACTTTTGAACTGTGGTGCTGGAGAAGACTCTTGAGAGTCCCTTGGACTGCAGGGAGATCCAACCAGTCCATCCTAAAGGAAATCAGTCCTGAATATCCATTGAAAGGACTGATGCTGAAGTTGAAACTCCAATACTTTGGCTGCCCGATGTGAAGAACTAACTCATTTGAAAAGACCCTGATGTTGGGAAGGATTGAGGGCAGGAGGAAAAGGGGACGACAGAGGATGAGATGGCTGGATGGTATCACCAACTCAATGGACATGAGTTTGAGTAAACTCCGGGAGCTGGTGGTGGACAGGGAGGCCTCGTGTGCTGCGGTCCATGGGGTTGCAAAGAGTCAGATATGACTGAGCGACTGAAATGAACCGAACTGAACTTGGAACTGACAGGTCATAACTGGTTGCCGTATTGCTCAGGGGCATATGTTCTCTCTCTCTCTTAAAAATTCTTTATTATTATTATTATTTTTTTTTTGCTATACTGGGTCTTCATTGCTGCACGGGCTTTCTTTAATTGCAGCAAGTGGGGGCTACTCTCTAGTTGTGGTACATGGGCTTCTCATCGTAGTGGCTTCTCGTGTTGCGGAGCGAGGGCTCCAGTAGTTGTGGTTCCTGGGCTCCAGAGCACAGGCTTGTTATTTTTGGCACACAGACTTAGTTGCCTTGAGGTATGTCGGGTCTTCCTGGACCAGGGATCAAACCAATGTCCCCTGCATTGCAAGGCGATTCTTAACCACTGGACCACCAGGGAAGCCTTCTGTTTTGTTTTATTAAGGTAAAGTTCACATTTAACCACTATAAAGTATACAGTTCAGTTGTTTTCAGTATATTCACCATGTCATATAATCACCACCACCATCTAATGCCAGAGTTGTTTTCATCACTCCATAAAGAAGCTGTATTCCCATTAGCTGTATTCACTCCCCATCTTTTGAAGGTCATATGTTCTTAAGGTGCTTTAATGAGATTTGTTTATAGCTAAGATGGGTATTTAGTTAGCATTGACTCTTAAAACAGTCAAAATAATTTTGGCCTAGATGAATTTATGGAGTAGAATCTGAAACTTTGTGTTGTTTCAACAGAATCTTCGGTTCCTGCCTACCCAAACTTCCTCAGCCCACATCTGCAGAGAGGTGTGGTCCTGTTCAGTCATGGTCCTTGCCAAGCTCAGCTCTTTTCTAATCTAGCATTTATGGAGCTCCTGTTATGTGCCGTACTCAGTTGTAAATGTTTTAGCTGTATTATTTTATTAAATCTGAAAGCAATTCTAGTGCACTAGTGTTCCAGTTTGTAGCATTGTCTCCATTTTACTGATGAGGAAATGGAGGCTGGACTCACTAAGGTGTCTTGCTCCAAGTTGCACCAGCAGTAAGCAGGAGAACAGGTGGTGAGCGTCAGGCTCCAGATCCATTAAGAGAATGTCGGTTCCACAGTCAGTTGAAAAATATTTCCCAGCACTCCATGAGCAGTGTATCAGTTAACTGATGCCACAGTAACGCTGAGGAAAAATCTCTGACACATGACAATAAATATCACCTGTGCGAGTCTGTGAGTTAGCCGATCCTGATTGAGCTTGGCTGGACGGCTTCACCTTTGGATCAGCTAGGGCTCCACTGTTCTTGGCTGTGCTTGCTCATGTATTGGGGTCATCTGGCTATAGACCCATCTACAGTGGCCGCAGCAGGGGCAACTCCTTCTTTTCCGTGTGTCTTTCATCTTCCAGTGTGAGTCCAAGGCCAAGCAAGAACCAGCCCTGCTTGCTAATACCCCATCAGGCGTAGCAAGTCCCATAGCCGGCCGAGGATCAAGGGGTGGGGAAAGGCTCGCTCCTGAGTGAAGGGAACTCCAGCGTCCCATGACGGAGGGTATAGATGTAGGGAGGGTGCAGGATGGGCTGTGTGTGCCATCCCTCTGCCACAGTCGGTTTGTGCTGTGTGTAACTCATGAACACTTAGCAGTCACCACGAGCTTGAAACCCCCCTGTGGTTGGTTGTTCCTCCATCTCCAGCTTCTTCTTTGCCAGTTCTCTGCATCGTCCTGTACACTTAAAGGGTAGTGGAGCTTGTCCTGTGGTTTTCTCACTTCTGGACCTCTTCCCAGCACTGCCTTCCTCCTCATCCCCATGCCTGGCTCACCCCTCATCCTTTGGGTCCAACTCAGGCATCACTCTGTGGAGCAAGCAGTCACTGACAGAACCTCAGCCTTGGTTAGAGGCCTTTGTTAATGCAGTAGTGATAATGACCACGTCACTGTATTGGACAGCAATTGTCATTTTGTTAACATCTTTATTGAGATGTAGTTCACATGCCATAGAATTCACCCCTTTAAAGTGTGTGGTCAGTGTTTCCAGCATAGGCCGAGGATCAAGTATAGGCACAGAGTTGTGTAGCTGTCACTGCAACCCACGTTTAGAACATTTTTATCACCCCAGAAGAAGTCTAACCACTGCTAGTCACTCACTCCCTGTTCTCCCTCCCTCCCTCAGCCCTTGGCAACCACTGATTTACTCTGTGGATTTGCCCATTCTGGGTGTTTTGTATAAATGGCATCACACTTAACTATACGTGGTCTTTTGTGAGTGCCTTCTTTCACTTAGCTTAACGTTTTCAAGGTCCACCCACGTACATCGGTCCATGTAACATGGATCAGTGCTTCATTTCTTTTTACTGCTGAATAATATTCCGTCGTATGCCGTATCACATTTTATTAACCCATTCATCTGTAAATGAACATTTGAATTCTTTTCATTTTTTGATTGTTACAAAAAACACGAATATCTGAGTACAAGTTTTTGTGTGGACACATGTTTTCATTTCTTTTGGATGTATACCTAGGAATGGAAATGCTAGGTCATCTGTTAACTCCATATTTAAGAGTTTGAGAAACTACCAGACTATTCTAAAACAGACGCACCATCTTATATTCCCACCAGCAGTGTATAAGGGATCCAATCTCTCTGTGTTCTCATTAACACTTTCTATCATCCATCTTTTTTATTTTAGCTCTTCTAATGAGTGTAAAGTGGTTTCTCATTGTAGTTTTGATTTGTGTTTCCCCAAAGGCTAATGGTGTTGAGCATCTTATATGTGTTTAATGTCTATTTTTATATATGTGGAAAGTGTGAGACATGTCTGTTTTAATCCTTTGCCCACTTGTTAATTGGATTTTTTGTTTTTTATATTGAATTAAGAGTCTATATATATATATATATATACACACACACACACTTACGTATATATGTATTCTGGGTACAAATTTCTTATCAAATACATCATTTAGAAATATTTTCACTCATCTTCCCATATTTGCAGATTTACTTCTCCTATGCCCCATTCTGTGGGTTGTCTTTTTCACTTTCTTGATGTTATCATTTGCAACACATAAATTCTAAATTTTCACTATAGTCGAGTTTCTATAATTTTTTTTTTTTGGTTTCTTATGCTTTTGATGTCATAGGTGAGAAACCACTGTCAAACCCAAGATCAGCAATATTTACTCCTATGCTGTATAGAATTTTATAGTTTTAGCTCCCCCACTTAGGCCTGTGATCCACTTTGAGTTTATTTTTGTGTATGGTATAGTAATTATCTTTCATGCATATTTCCCCCACTATCATCCCCCTGAGAGTGAGGACTGTTTCTTAGCCATCCATGGATCTCAGTGTGCAGACTAGGAGCTCTGCCAGTGTTACCCAACAGCGTGTACTTGGGCCCCTACAGAACTGAGTTCACTGAATTGTGTCTTCATATTCCATCAGCCTACAGGAAGGTCATCAGGCCTGTACGTCCTGTGACGATTGTTACTTTATTTACTGCTAGTATGTGGTGGAAAATAGCACTCATTCTTTCATTTGACAGATATTTATATTGGATGCTCCTTAAGCGCCAGGCTCTGTGCTGATCTTCCAGGACTTTTATGTAGCACCCTCTTTGTGAGGCCAGGTAAGCATGGTGGTCACCTCCGTCACAGTAGTGACTCAGCAAATTCAAGATCAGCAAGGTTGCCGCAAGGGAAGTGTGAGTTGGTCTGTTCCCAGGCTGCAGGAAATGTCACCGAACTGTTGAACCTCTTCTTCCTAAAAACAGTTGGCCTGCACATCTCAAGGCCGCTGAAGTCAAACCTACTCCTGAGGCAGGACTTAAAATTCATGAGAGACCTGGGCTGGTCAGAGGTACATTCATGGTATTGAATCTGCTCGCCAGGAACATCGGAAAACCCTGGTGTCTAAAGCTGATGAGGGCGGAATGTTCTAAGTCGGTGCCCGTTTTGACTCGAAGCCATTATTTCCCAGGGAATCTGTGTAGCTTGGCTCCAGGGTACCCTGTCCTCTCTGAAGGAGGAGACCCTGAGTTTCTATGGCTGAACCCTTGTCGTCAGTGACCTGGCCACATTCTAAGCCTAAGCAGGAAGGTCAGATTATAGGGAACCTGGTCAGAGGTGGGACGTGAAAGGGTCCCTAAAGCAAAAATGAAATTGAGATACCACTAAGCAGTCGTTGATACTAGTAGAATTTCAAACTGGAAAATAGTGAAGTTTAAATTTCCTTTTTTATTTCTTGTAAATACTGCTCCATCCTAACTTGTACAGTAATTGTTAGAAATAGTAGTCCAGAGTATATTTTATTTATAAATGACTGGCATTTACAGGCATGTGTACTACCGTCTCTGGGGTCGCACAGAGTCGGACACGACTGAAGCGACTTAGCAGCAGCAGCAGCAGCAGCAGCACTACCTGTCTGCTAACATTGAAGAGATGACACTTTGAAACACTGGAATGAAACTTTTAGAGAATTCGTAGGTTCCGAAGAAGTTTCAAAAGGCAGCCCTTACGTAAGATAGCTGACGGAGAAGGCTGTGTTTCAGGTGGTGGTATACCTAGCCATCCAGAGCCTCAGAATACAGCGTTTCATTTCTCTTTGTCACATGGCCTGAAATTCTGACAGATATCGCAGCCCCATAGCCTTTATCACCAGGCAGAGATAACACATTTGTATTTTAAGAAGCAAACAAACAAGTATTGGACTTGCCAAATAAAACATGCGTGCTGACTCTGTGTAGATTAGAGAATCACTTAAGCTGAAGAGTGAAGTGTGAATACTTCCAGGCGAGTCGACGTGGATCTTTGTAGTACTGTGCTGCTGTCAGGCTCACTCTGAGTGAGAGATTGAAAAGGAAGGAGAGGAGAGACGTTGTGAAGTGTGCCTGGGTGCTGGGCAGGCCCTCGACTGGGGGGTGCTTACATCAGGGGTCCAGAGAAACTTGAGGGCGCAGAGTAAAGAAGGGCCCCCAGTGGGTGAAACTGAGTACCAGAAGAAAGGCAGGAGGCTGTGAAGATGGACATGAATCTTTTCAAACCTGTCTCAGAGGGTAGCCTTCGCTTTCCTCTTTGTCTCTTCAGCATCGCATGTTCTGCCCCAGCACCCCGGTGGAGATTTATTTCTTCCTCAGTCAAATAGACTCATGGTCTGGGAATGTGCCCTCTTTAACACTGTAGACCTCATTTTGTTCAGCTTACAAATGGAACTGAGAGCTTCTTGGAAGAGAAATGTTGGCTGTTTAACTGATGTTTCTAATATAACTTTCTATGGGGAAGTGCATTCCAAGTTACAGCCAATGAACTAGTGAATAGACTTTGAAATTGTAGTATGTTAATAGGTGGGAGTTTCCCGCGTTGGGAAAGGTGTTTGGGGAGCAAAACACACCTGACTTGATGGTGTGCTAACCTGTGCTAGAAGAGCCAGTTGGCAAATGTGTAAATCAGCAGGACTTAGAAATACGTTACTCCTTTCTCTGTGGTTGTGTTGAAAGGTGGTTATTTGTTATTTCAATTTAGTATTTTATTCCTTGGATGTATAGTCTTTGTCAGACACCTATAAACTTCTTCTCTGTCCCATCAAAATAATTGCAGGTTCAAAATTATTGAGTTCTTAATATATATTTTATTGTTTACTCAAATTTATTTAAAAATACTTATCTAGGTTGATTTCTCTCCTGTATATCTTCCATAGTCTTCTGTTTTGTTAATAGAATTTTGTTTAGTTATTCATCCAGGGTAGAGATTCTGTTGCCTTCCACTTTACATCGTATATCCACATGGACACACGGTCTTGTTATCCATCCTAGTCTTCTAAAGTGTCCTTTATTTCTTTTTATCATCCCTTTAGTTACCTCTGTCATCCTCATTGTCTCTCACCTGGGCTACTGCAGTGAGATTTTATCTTCTTCTAATACAGAGTATTTGACATTAAAGGTTATAATTCCTAATGGGCTGTGAAGTCAGTTTAGTGATGGTGACTAAAATTGTTCTTAATAATAGAATAAAAATATAGGAAAACATCTCAGAAAGTAAGGGCAGCGTTTTCAGCTCTGTGTGTATATAGATGCATACATGTATGTACTAAATGCTGGGGATCATGATTAAAATGTATTTGCTGTTGTGGGTCACAATAAGAAAGTATCAGAGAAAGTCAAGAAAACGAGAAAGCTGCTGTTCTTGTCCAACCTTTATGTACCCTCTTTCCCCTGATCTGCCTCTGTGTCTTTCAGTTATTTTTCTAAAATAAGAATCTCATCATCTCACAGCCCTGCTGAAGAGCTATCACTGGCTTCCTGTTGTCTGCAGGATGAGGTCCACACTCCTCAGCATTGCTCATAAGGCCCCTGATCATTTTATCCCAAGGTGTCCCAGGCGCCTGAGGTCCTAACTTCCACCTCGTACTATTCCGTACAGACATGCCTTTCTCTTCTAACCTTCTGTCTCTCCATGCCCACTACTTGGAATCCATTCTCTATGTGACAGCCCCATCTCTGAAGACAGAGATCAAATTGCACTGATTTGGAGAATCCCGCCATGTCTCTGCTTGTCCTCACTTGAGGGCTGAGGCTATGTATTATGTGACTTCATGTCCCAAGCTCGGCCGGGGTAGCACGTACAGCCAGCTCCTGAGTGTGTGTTCCGAGGAACTGTAGTCATTGGTTAAGCTAGTTCACCACCCCAACACTAGTCTCTCGGGCTCTTTTTAAAAAGAAGAAAAAGTAAATCTTTCCATTTATTTAGATACTTTCTAAAATGTTTTTAGATCTCAAAGACAGAACTAGATTGGTTCCTTGAAGATTTGAACAAGGAAATTAAAAAATGGGAACAGGAGAAAAAAGAAATCCAAGAAAGACTAAAGGCACTGAAGAAGAAAATGAAAAAGGTGTTAAATGCCAGCAAAATGTGAGTAACACTTGAAAGAAAATGATTTTCATTTATTTTTAATTTGGGTATATTTTGGGTTATTTTATCCTTTCTGGTATTCAGTTTCAGACTATCAAGTAAAGTGAAAATTTTAAGACAGTGTTCTCATTTCATTTTAAAGAACATCTGTTGGGAATTATCTCACTTACAGTTTTTTCTAAACCTTTCATATTTATACATAAATAAAAGTAGGACTGCAAGTCCAAGAAGTTACTTCCGGTCTGAACACCACCTCTTTCTCTGAACATTATCTTTGACCCCTTTTCTTTGTTGTAAAATGAGGGGATTTGTCTAGATCTAAGCTTCTGTCCAGCACCAAGATTCTGTGGTGATCATTTTATTTATTACTTCCACCCTGAATCTTTAAATTAGTAAAATTTGGTCCTATAATACGAAGGATTCAGTAATATACATTCAGGCAGTTGTCAGATGGGCTAGGTTTGTTTTAAGATTCTGTGCAATCCATTCCTAACCCCTGTTTCCATAAATAATTGTATGACTCCTCAGCTTAATTGCTACCTACTGTTGAACAAAATACCTGAAGCTTGCTGGCTTAAATTAACTTAATTTTAATTTGATCCGGATCTTTCATTCTGGGCTGTCTTGGCTGGGCCACCCTTCTACTGGTCTTGTCAGTGGTTCCCCCTGTGGCTGCGTTTAGTTGGGAGTTGGCTGAAATATTTTGGCCTCTTTCTCTCTATGCAGTTTCAGGGCTTCTTCCTCTCCACGTGACTTCTTCATGTGACTTTTGTCTCCAGCACAGTAGCCACACCTCCTGTGTGATGGCTAAGAGCTTCCGAGAGTGCATAGGTAGAAGCTACCAGGCCCTCTGAAGCTTCAGGCCCGGAACCATCAACATCACTTCTGCCACATTTTGTTGTTTTGGGCAAGTTGCAGGCCTGGTCCAGATTGAAGGGCATTAATAAGGGGAGGCGTGGTTCTCTGGGGGCTCCACTGGCCACACTCACTGTTCAGGGCATTTATGTTTTGTCCACTTGCTGTGCCCCGTGGTCAGGTGAATTTCATTGTGAGTATTGCTAACTTTAACCTTTGGACAGTTTTTAAGTAGTCATTTATAAAGCATGATGAAATGGAAAATACTGCATATGTCATGTAATTTTGATTTTGCTCAAAGTTTCATTAGAAGAACACATTTATGGAAATCTAAAAAGCTTTTTACCTCTTACTGTTTGAGCAAGTACAGTCTTAATTTTTAAGTTACTCAAAAATTCTGGAGTATTTATATTTTAATTTTTTCATATGTTCAGTTCAGACATACTGTCAAACTAGACTAAATGAAACTGAGACTGTTGATAAAATTTTTTTCTGTGGTATCATAAAAATCATTTCTGCTGAGGAATAATCTTTTTATTGTCTTTTCCCTTTATTAGTGTATTTCTTTGCCTTTTTCTTTTGTAGTTTAAAGATAGGCTATCGGCTTCTTCATGCTTTTTGTACTTTCCAAAAAAAGCTAAATTTTTATATTTAGATCTTAAAACTTTTTGGCTCTTTTAGAGAACAACAAAGGTATATGAGGTTATTTCATTGATTTTTCTACGCTTTAGATCACAGTTGATATTCATTAAGAAATGAATGGTCACGAGGAGCTTATGGTTGGTGCAGTGATACAAGTCAGAGATAATTGTTGAAGGAAGGCAGAAATTCCATGACAAGCTACCCAGTGTTGAAAACTTAGAGGAACTGTTTTACGAAAGAGGTGAAATGGGATTTAAATTGGTAGTTTGTGGAAACGGGTTTTTAGCCAGTAGAGATGACTAAAAAGGTGTGAAAGGAGAGCATGAAAGAGACAGAACCCTCTTGGTACAGGGCATTGCTTATTAAGAGTCAAAGATTTACACACTTTGTTTTGAAGAATTATCCTACTGTGTGCATGTGCGCATGCAGATTCGCGCGTGTGTGTCTGTGTGTAATTGGACTTCAGTTTCTGGCTTAAAAAATAGAAGGCTGTTTTCATTTTGAGTGAGAACCTATGTTACACTGGTGATGACCCAACACCTTATTCTTCTGTCTTAAGTTGAACCAACCACCTGGATGGAGGTGCTCCTGACACAGAACTGAGACGGGGTCTGTGCTATAGACACACAACGCAGAGTGAAGAAAAGGCGATCTGCCCTCTAGGTGTAGAAGGGAAATTTTTCCAAAAGGAAAAGGACCCAAATTCTTTGCCTATTTAGAAGATACTAGAAATGAAATATAAAGAAATCAAGAAATGTTTGCATGGATGTAGAATTTACTGTGTGAGATTGTGCTTTTAAAAATCTTTGAAAATTGATTGAAATTTGGTGATTATGCTTTTGCAGGTATACGCAGGAAAATGATGGAAAGGAAAAGGCACTTGAATTACTTCTGGATCAGTCCCTTGAAATCAGGCAAATTAAGCTTAAATTTATTTTTGTATCTATTATATTCTTAATATCAGAGGCACAGTCTAAATATAGTTAGACATCCAAATATATTTTTGCTTATATGTTTCTTTTAAATGTTTCTCTTTAAAAAAAATTCTGTTTTATTATTAATATTTAAATAAATTTCTTTATGATTTCTACTTTTATTTCTCATTGTCAGTATAAAAAGCCCTGAATTTAGCATTGTTCATTACTCTTCATTTCCTTTGAATTAACCTGAAACTAAAAATGTATTTTTAAAACTTAGGTTACTTGAAATAACAGTCTCAACTATTGTAGTTCATTGTTCTACAATTAAAGAATTATTAAAGAATGTTTGTTATGAGCCTATAAAAAGCTTTCCTTTTAATCTTTACTACTGCAAATAATGTTTGTACATATTGGAAGCCAGTATGTAAAGTTTATTAACATGATCAGGTTAAACTTCACCTAACTTCATAAAAATGGGGAACCCATTTCACAGCATTCCCACCAAGTAACTTACTTTTAATTTCTCATTTTCTTTGATCGTTTGCAGAGGGCACATATGAGTCTTGTATTAAGTAGCCAAATGTTGGGCAAGAAGTTTCTCTGGAAGATGTTCTATTATCTGGTTTGTGGCATGATTGTGAGCTCGCTGGTTATGTTTTTTTCAGTTAGTTTTTTTTGTTTTCTTTAATATTTGCAGTAATACATTTACAAATGAGAAAATGAAAATAGAAGAGAGTATAAAGAAAGGGAAAGAGCATTATGAAGAGAGTCTTCAAAGGGCTGTGGATGCAGAGGTGAGTCCGGAGTACTCGGTGACTGACAGATTCGGCAGGGTGTCATTTGTTTACTCCGCGTTTAATTACACATGAGCAGGACAACATTGCTGGGAAGTGTGGAGGCTGAGGGGTATCCTTTCACCCATAATCCTGCCTCCCTGAAACAACCACTCTCTCCTTGCCTATAACTTTAAATTTTTTTACCTTTATGCTTATCTTATGATAGAGTGTACACCATGTTTTGTGACTAGCTTTCCTTATTCAACACAATTCAGTCATTTTCAATGCTCTGTACTTTTAATGGCTTCATTATATTTAATCAAGTGATGTGCCATGAAGTAGCCAACCAAAAAACCTATTTGCCAGTGCTGGAAAAGGAACTTGGAAATAATATACTTATTAAGAATATGTACTCTCTTTCCTCCCCCTGGAAGAATATATACTAAAGTCAGTATACTATATGAGAAATTACTGAGACAAAAATAATTATCTCTGGCTATATTCTATTGAATTCCTGAAACATGGTTGCCTTTGTTTTTCTAATTTGCAAAGTAAATGTTGTTTATTAGTAAATGTGTCTACGATTATTTTAGAAACGTAAGGAAGAGCTTAACTCATGCAGTCTGTAAACACGGGTCTTTAAAAGAAATGTCAGCTATGCAGCTGCGTTTCTAAAGGAAGGAAGGAAAAAAGAGTGCCAGTGTTTACTTCTGCTTTGTGGACCCTTTTCCTGCATCTCTGTCCCCAAGTCACTCAGTTCCCGTTTACCACCATTTAACAAGCAGTTTTGCCTGGTGGGCCCTGTCAAGATTACTGACACCTGAATTAAAGCAACGCCAGTCTACATTTTCTGCAGTGACTTTGACACACATGGCCAGTTGGCTTGTGTGGGGAACCAGAGTCTAAAGTTTTCAAAACTTACCCTTGCTGGTAATAACTTACCCTGAGCTGTGCAGCAGCACCCTGCTGTGTGCCCGTCTGTGTGATAGCTTGCCTCTGCTTGTCCCAGACTCTACTCCATCCCCTCCTCCCCTCCCATTCGTCTGCTTCCCAGGCCTTTAAATTCCATAGGTGCAGCCTTGGTACTGTTCTGCAGGGTCCTGGCTCTCTGCTTACTGTGGTCAGCACCTTAGATTATGCACACCAGGTGTATACTTTCAGGTAACCTAGCTCCGTGCTTCTGTATGGCTTGAGCAGTAAGCCTTGTGGAAAGTTTCATAACTAAGAAAGTATCACTCTAGGAATATAATTTTACTATCACTTTGTTATTCTAAAGTTTATTTTTTAGTTAATTAATTTTGGGCTGTGCTGAGTCTTGCTGCATGTGGGCTTTCTCTAGTTGCCCCAAGCAGGGGTGTCTCTTGGTGGGGAACATAGGCTTTGGAAGTTCACGCTTCAGTAGTTGCAGCACACAGGCTCAGCAGTTGTCGTGCACAGGCCCAGTTGCCCCAAGGCATGTGGAATCCTCACAAAACCCATGGGTCAAACCTATGTCCCCGGCAATGGCCAGTGGACCACCAGAGTAGTCCGAAAAGTTTTAGTTCAGGTTCACTTGAGAGAAATGATAGTTAAATTCTGGTCACTCTTCTGATCATATGTCATTTAAGGAGAAACTTGAAAGTGGTTTAGAATGCTTTCATAGCTTTAAAATAGTTTGTTTGAAAATGCTTACAGTCTCTCATCTAATGGTAGGTATCTGTGCTTGAAAACTGGAAGGACATGGAAGTGTGTAAGTTACAGACCATGGAGTCACAAGCCGAAAGGTTTCTCAAGAATCTGAAGCTAATGAGCAGGTACTGTGGTGTCACAGGTGTCTTTCCACAATTGTTATTGAGGAAATAAAGATTAGGGCTGATTGGAGGAAAAATTATATTCAGTTCAGTTCAGTCGCTCAGTCGTGTCCAACTCTTTGTGACTGCATGGACTGCACCACGCCAGGCCTCCCTGTCCATCACCAACTCCCAGAGTTTACTCAGACTCATGTCCATTGAGTTGGTGATGCCATCCAACTATCTCATCCTCTGTCATCTCCTTCTCCTCCTGCCTTCAATCTTTCCCAGCATCAGGGTCTTTTCAAATGAGTCAGTTCTTCCCATCAGGTGGCCAAAGTATTGGAGTTTCAGCTTCAACATCAGTCCTTCCAGTGAATATTCAGGACTGATTTCCTTTAGGGTAGACTGGTTCAATCTCCTTGCAGTCCATGGGGCTTTATTTTTAATAGTTATTATAATTAACGCATGTTCAATCATGGGAAAATCAAAACATATCAAGAAAATTATAAATTATCCTAATTCTGAATTGAGCTGTAACTAGTTAATTTAGTTTTGGGGTAAATCCATTAAGGTTTGGGGGGGAAAAAAAAGGAAAATTTATATATAGTTTTTCACTAAGTAATATATGGTGGTGGTTTAGTTGCTAAGTCATATCTGACACTTTGTGACCCCATAGTCTGGGAACCTACTAGGCTCCTCTGTCCATGGGATTCTCCAGGCAAGAATACTGGAGTGGGTTGCCATGCCCTCCTCCAGGAGATCTTCCCAACCCAGGAATCGAACCTAGGTCTCCTACATTGCAGGCATATTCTTTACTGACTGAGCTAAAAGGGAAGCCCAAGCAGTATATAGGAAACTCATTTTCATATCAGTAATTACATTTCTCCAACCTAATTTTAAAAGGTTGAATAGTAGTCCAGTGTACGACCGTGTCATGATTTATTAAATAGCACTGTAGTGGGAGAGCTGGGTTGTTTGCACATTTTGCTATTCAAAGCTGCACTGGGGCAGATATCCTTATAGCTAAATTATTAGTCATTTCCATGCAATGAATAAATTCCTGGAATGAAGATCACATTTTTGAGGCTTTTCAACAGTTGCCTTCCATAAGAATAGTTACTTAACAGTCTAACCAGTAGAGTGTGGGAATGTTGCTTTTAAAGATATTTACATATGGTCATGTTTTTCAACTTCCCTGGTGGCTCAGACTGTAAAACGTCTGCCTACAACGCAGGAGACCCGGGTTCAATCCCTGGGTCGGGAAGATCTCCTGGAGAAGGAAATGGCAACCCACTCCAGTATTCTTGCCTGGAAAATCCCATGAACAGAGGAGCCTTGTAGGCTCCAGTCCATGGGGTCGCAGAATTGGACACGACTGAGTGACTTCTCTTTCTTTCACTTTTCTTTCATTTTTCAACCCTCCATGATCTGTACCTGTTTTTGTTTATTTTGCTTTCTTTTTGGAATAAGGTTTACCATGAGAATCCAGAGAGTCTCCTTCAGTCTAGATTTAGCACTTTTCTATATGGATTTTTGCACATTACTTTTCATCTGATTCTTTTATCATATTCCACACACAGGTTTTAACTTTTTAATTCCTAGTGTTTTTTGATTTAAATTTCAAACCCTCAGTGTTGAACCAGAGATTGTACAGGTCATGGAAAAGCAATTTTAATGTACAGTTCTTTTTCTTTCTTCTTTTTTCAAGATTAAGTTTTTTTCACATCAGAAAACCTTTCTGATTAAAGGTAAACTGGTATGCTGATTCAGATTACAGGACTAATACAGCTGAGGTGAGATCGTGTGGTGTTCAGTAGCCACTGTGCAGCACGCCAAGGGGTCTGGATTGTCGTGCATCTGGGAAACAGAGATCTCAGGCCTCACTTTATCTAATAGCATTGACTCCTTAGTAAGCCTCATGGTATACAGATGGTCTTTCTTAGGGGGTCTGTGCTAACTCTGCTCATTCCACCAAAGGGTGGCAAAAGAGGAAAGCCATGAAAGCAGTGTTCTGGTTCTTCTTTAAGATGTATGAGAACAGACATAACCACGGATTGGTGGTGGTGATCTTCTCAATTGGAGTAGAAAACTTGTCTGTCACTTTCAGTAAACCAGATTCATGAGGTGCTGAGAAGTTTAATGTAGCCTGTTAGACCCCACCCTTTGTTTTACAATGAAGTAGGGATGAAGGTTTTATTGGAATGTATCCAGGCTGCCAACTTTTGGTTTGTTTTCGATGCTAAGATAGCCTTTGATGTTAAATAGGAAGATATCAACTGAAGAATTGTCTAATCTTCAAATTTGAGGAGAGAAGGTAAAATTTAGGAGAATATATGCTCTCTGTCCACCAGTTTTGGGCTTTGGGTTAGATCAGTTGATAATATTTCCTAAAGTGTAGTGACTTTGTAAGATACACAGTTCTTTAAAAATCATCTTTTTTGCTATGTGTGCATGATCATATTTCTCTCATTATCTTTAAATGTTTATTTTCATTTGTACTTTAGTGCTTTCAGTTTTTAAGTCTTCAAGTGAACATCAGCAGTTTTATGTTTTTCTCTTCTCTCAGTGATTCGGCAGCGTATTCTGACATGGACTCAGACATACATTCATGGGAATCGTTTCTTTCTGATGTTAGAGAAGAAATTGAGAAAGCAAAGGTAAGTTATATGGTATTTTATCATTCTGTCAAAATCTGTCTGATGGTTATAACTCTAAAAGAGGTAGTGTCATACTGAAACTTTCTTTTTTGGGCTGTTAAAGACTTTTTTTGTTGTAATTAAGAATTTTTCATGAAAGAAACATTATCTTCTTAACTATTTAAGCTCAGCCCTTGATAAGATAGCAAAGTTATGTTTAATAAGGCTTAGAGCATTCTAATTAATAGAGTAATATTAGAGTTAATTAGTTAGAATTAACAGTTGCAGTTATTTTGAACTTCTTCCTTTTTTTTTTTTTTTAATTAATTATTTTTTTCTAAATTTTTAAAAGAAAATCCATCCTGAACCCTCCTCCCTCCTCCCTCCCCATATCATCCCTCTGGGTCGTCCCAGTGCACCAGTCCAAGCATCCAGCATTGTGCATTGAACCTGGACTGGCATCTCGTTTCATACATGACATTTCACATGTTTCAATGCCATTCTCCCAAATCTTGCCACCCTCTCCCTCTCCCACAGAGTCCATAAGCCTGTTCTATACATCAGTGTCTCTTTTGCTGTCTCGTATAGAGGGTTATCGTTACCATCTTTCTAAATTCCATATATATGCGTTAGTATACTGTATTGGTGTTTGTCCTTCTGGCTTACTTCACTCTGTATAATAGGCTCCAG
>NW_011494609.1:1968143-1968703 GCF_000754665.1 Bison bison bison | reverse complement strand
TACCATACTGTCTTGATAACTGTGGCTTTGTAGTAGAGCCTGAAGTCAGGTAGGTTGATTCCTCCAGTTCCATTTTTCTTTCTCAAGATTGCTTTGGCTATTCGAGGTTTTTTGTATTTCCATACAAATTGTGAAATTATTTGTTCTAGCTCTGTGAAGAATACTGTTGGTAGCTTGATAGGGATTGCATTGAATCTATAAATTACTTTGGGTAGTATACTCATTTTCACTGTATTGATTCTTCCAATCCATGAACATGATACATTTCTCCATCTATTAGTGTCCTCTCTGATTTCTTTCACCAGTGTTTTATAGTTTTCTATATATAGGTCTTTAGTTTCTTTAGGTAGATATATTCCTAAGTATTTTATTCTTTTCGTTGCAATGGTGAATGGAATTGTTTCCTTAATTTCTCTTTCTGTTTTCTCATTATTAGTGTATAGGAATGCAAGGGATTTCTGTGTGTTGATTTTATATCCTGCAACTTTACTATAATCATTGATTAATTCTAGTAATTTTCTGGTGGAGTCTTTAGGGTTTTCTATGTAGAGGATCATGTC
>NW_011494609.1:1964115-1967476 GCF_000754665.1 Bison bison bison | reverse complement strand
TGCAATTTTCTGGAGGAGTTTGAGCAGGATATGTGTTAGCTCTTCTCTAAATTTTTGGTAGAATTCAGCTGTGAAGCCGTCTGGACCTGGGCTTTTGTTTGCTGGAAGATTTTTGATTACAGTTTCAATTTCCGTGCTTGTGATGGGTCTGTTACGGTTTTCTATTTCTTCCTGGTCGAGTTTTGGAAAGTTGTACTTTTCTAAGAATTTGTCCATTTCTTCCTCGTTTCCATTTTATTGGCATATAATTGTTGATAATAGTCTATTATGATCCTTTGTGTTTCTGTGTTGTCTGTTGTGATCTCTCCATTTTCGTTTCTAATTTTATTGATTTGATTTTTCTCCCTTTGTTTCTTGATGAGTCTGGCTAATGGTTTATCAATTTTATTTATCCTTTCAAAGAACCAGCTTTTGGCTTTGTTGATTTTTGCTATGGTCTCTTTTGTTTCTTTTGCATTTATTTCTGCTCTAATTTTTAAGATTTCTTTCCTTCTACTAACCCTGGGGTTCTTCATTTCTTCCTTTTCTAGTTGCTTTAGGTGTAGAGTTAGGTTATTTATTTGACTTTTTTCTTGTTTCTTGAGGTGTGCCTGTATTGCTATGAACTTTCCCCTTAGGACTGCTTTTACTGTGTCCCACAGGTTTTGGATTGTTGTGTTTTCATTTTCATTCGTTTCTATGCAAATTTTGATTTCTTTTTTGATTTCTTCTGTGATTTGTTGGTTATTCAGCAGGGTGTTGTTCATCCTCCATATGTTGGAATTTTTAATAGTTTTTCTCCTGTAATTGAGATCTAATCTTACTGCGTTGTGGTCAGAAAAGATGCTTGGAATGATTTCTATTTTTTTGAATTTACCAAGGCTAGCTTTATGGCCCAGGATGTGATCTGTCCTGGAGAAGGTTCCATGTGCGCTTGAGAAAAAGGTGAAATTCATTGTTTTGGGATGAAATGTCCTATAGATATCAATTAGGAACTTCTTCCTTTCAAGAAGTAACCTTGCATCCTAGTTATATTTCTTGGGAAATGATTGAACATTTGTTATATATGTATAGTAAGGGGGAAAACAGTATTAATGGACAGTTGTGGTTTTCCTTAGAATTTGTTAGAAAAACTTAACACTTTCCTTTCTACCTACAGTCTCAGTTTGAAGAACAAATTCAGGCAATTAAAAATGGTTCTCAGCTCAGTGAACTTCCTAAAGTGCAGATTTCTGAGCTTTCATTTCCTACCTGTAACACGGTGAGTCTGTTACATCTCTTTTTTTTCTTTTTTGAAGGAAACAGAACCAAAAAGGAGTGAGGCACAATTTCTTTAATAACTGGCTAAAAGTAGTTTGTTGTTACTGGTTTGGGAGTGGGCGTGAGCTCGGTGAATAATTACCTCACTGTTTTCATCAGGTGCTAGGTGAAGCCTTCATCAGAGTGGCTCTCGTTCACCCCTCACCCCATGACCCTTCCGTCTATGCGTTCAGCCTCAACTAAGGTAGTAGGCTCTGGAGCTGCAGTCAGAAGCTGATCTTGAAAGTGTTTTTCTTCTCAATACTATGCACTCTTAATATTCAAATTTACTGTGGATTCATCTGCAAAAATAGAAATAAAAAAAGATTTAAAACATTAAAAAGGTTAGCCACCTTGAACTGAGTAAAATATTCTATTGAGCACCAGTGTTTTCAAGTTCTTACAACACATACAGAGGGGGAAAAGTATGAGCTCTCAGTAGAATATTTTACTGTTAATTTTTAATTCTAGCTTACGTGATTTTATAAATGACTCAGAAGAATTTTAAAATTGAAAACCTTGGGAACTCTCAGTGTGCCAGGGGCTTGAATGATAAGAACCCCTAAAAACGGTTTACTGTGTGTGTCACGTCTCTGCTGTTCATTCGTCGGATATTTAGTGGTGATCAGGATTAGATGCGGTCTGTGCCCTCAGAATGCACATGGGTTTGGGAGTGACTTCAAGCCCATAATTATAAGCAAAGTGCTCCAAGAACATAGAATGCCATGGCAGCAGAAGTTAGGGGAAACTAACTTAACCCTGAGGCTTAGGCCTTGGCAGAAGCTCCCTTGCTGGAGGTCTCAGTGAGCCAGAGATCTGGAATAGTTCACCAGGCAGAAGGAAGGAGAGAGTGTGTGTGTGTGCGCGCGCGTGAGGAGGGCTGTGTGGTGTGAAGTTTCAGGGTCAAAATGTTCAGATGGAGGAAATAGCACATTTGGAGGCTAGAAAAAGAACACCTTTCACAGCTGTGAAAGAAGTTCACTAAGACAAAGGGGACTGTAGGGAAAAGATTGTGATACCGTACCCACAGACCAGAACAAAGGGAGCCTTATTCTATAAGGTGTGCTCCGCAGTGTGGACTTCCCCTCAGGTCACTGAGCAGCCAGTGTAGGTTTCCAGTTAGGAAATGACGTCAGCCTGACTGCAGTGTGGAGACCTGGTGGGACAGGGGCCCGCGCAAGGGATGTGCAGCAGATCGGGTGCAGCTAGCTGTCCCTGCTGGGCCCGGTGAGAGGGGCAGCGGGGCTGGAGGGAGGAGAGCCGTCCAGTGTTCAGGTGGTCAGCTGAAAGAGGCGCTGTCTTTGCGGTCAGGGCTCAGCGTGAGTGTGTCAGGGAGTGGACGCCAGATCTGGTCTGTGTCAGGTAGCACCAGAGGAAGAGCGGGTGAGGAAGCCTGCCCAGAGGCTGCGTTTGCAGACACAGAGCTTGAGTGCCCTTGGAATCACCCAAGGGAAGCTGCCTGTTAGGAGGTTTGGATCTCGGGAAGGTATTCTAGACTGGAATCGTTTAAAAAGGGGGTATTATTCGCAACAAGCACGCAGTCATGGAGGCGTGAGAGAGGGTAGCCTGGGGTGCAGACTGGAGCTCTGACAACATGAGGGGCCTCAGCCCTTCGATGTGGACCGCAGAGCTTCTGGGAGAGCCCAGCAGGGCCTGGCAGTGTGGAGCCCTGAACAGCTTGTTTTGAGAGAGACAGTTACCAGTGACTTTTAAGGACAACAACATTTAATTTGTTATAGTTCAAGTTCTGTGCACTTCAGCAAGCAGGATTCATTATAGTTGCACTTAATCATTAGTCTTTGTTCATGGATCTAACTCTTAGTGATCAGCTTTTGTGGTGTATTCCTCCCAGATTCATCCTAAATTACTTCCTGAGTCTTCAGGCCAGGATGGTCAAGGTCCCTCCACTTCTACAAGTCATGGGACCGGAGACCAGACAGCAGCTCCTGAGGAGTCAAGTCTGGGCTCTGCAGCTGACAGCCCAGTGGAGTTGCCCTCCTGCAGTCAGAAAGCCCCCCAGCTGCCAGAGCATGAGGGTGCTGGCCAGGCAGCTGGGCCAGAACCAGGCCCAGTGGCTGATCAG
>NW_011494609.1:1957165-1964015 GCF_000754665.1 Bison bison bison | reverse complement strand
AAGTCCCCTGCTGCCCCAGGGCGTGCCACTCATTAAAGCCAGTCTCCAAAGAAGCCGTTCAATAGCATTATTGAGCACCTGTTGGTGGTGTTCCCGTGTTACAGCAGGTACGAATCTAAAATGTCAGCAGCACTGCTAAATGCTTTATTGAACTGATGTTTCCTGATCAGATAACAGTTTGGCCAATTAGGAGCTGAAGTAGAAAGGACCGTGCAATTATTTTACTCAGAAGGACAAGCATTGCATTTGTCTTCCTTTCGTAAACATAAAAGTGAGCATTTTCAAACAGATTAATCCACATTCATCAGAACCCATGGCAGTTTGCTAAGATTTGGATGAACTCAGTAACATGCTCCAGCACTAATTATGGAATCAATAAATGAACTTCAAACATTAGTTTTATATTTTTGGGGGAAAAAAACTCACATATATCAAAGAAGGCAGCAGCCACTTACACTTTGTTGAACAGCCCCTCTGATTTGTTAGAGGTGTGAGGTGAAGAGACTGGATACGGTTTGCCAGTGAGTAAGGTGTGTGAGCATGTTGTAGAGGGAGAGGTAGGGAGAGCTGCTTTACAATGTGTGTTAGTATCTGCTGTAAATAAACAACGTGAATCAGTTAGACACACACATGTATCCACTCCTATAGATTCTTTTCCATGTGGGTCATTTCAAAGTATTGAGTAGAGCTCCCTGTGCTGTGTAGTAGGTCCTTATTAATTATCTGCTTTATGTATAGTAGCGTGTATATGTCAATCCTAATGTCCCAGTTTATCCATCCCCCCTTCCCCCAAGGTAACCATAAGTTTCACATCTGTGACTCTTTCTGTTTTGTAAGTTCATTTGTACCGTTTTTTTAGTTTCTGCCTATAAGCAATGTCCTACGATGTTTGTCTTTCTCTGACTGACGTCACTCAGTAGGACAGCCTCGAGGTCCATCCATGTTGCTGCAGATGGGGAGAGCTGCTTTTAACTAAGGCAGCCAGAGTCATCAGTTGGGCACTTCAGTAGTGCTCCTGCATCGACCTCTGACCTCACTCTCCAGATGGGTACGAGGGGGCAGAGGGACTCCTTGTCTCAGGCCAGAGGGAGGTGAAGTGGAGGGAATGTCTCAGGGATACATCACAGAAGAGAGGAATCCACATCCAGGAATGATCCTCCACACCTCCCGTGTTACTTCTGTCTTTGACACAGTATTAGTCATAGTCTCTGGGATGAACTTCTGAAACACAGTGGTTAATTATGATTGGCCAGAATTAATGTTTTGCATTTGTCAGTGGAGCCCTGGCCACTTGGAAGTAAGTGTATCTTGTCTGCACGTAGACATATTTAGCCTAAGTTTGAGAAGCATTTTAAGTTCTCTCAAGAGCAATTACCACGCAAGTTAGTAAAAATAGTCAAGTTGTAATTACCAGAAGTACCTTACGAATAAAATTGTTTGCTGTCCTGTCTAAATTTGGCAGAATAAACATATGTTGCTTATGTTAACTTGCTTTTCTGCAAGTTAAAGCATATGAGGTATTAGTGCTGTAGATACCAAGTTGCTGTTGATTAATGATATAATCACATCTACTGCTACCTATGAAAAATACAGGAAAACTTTGAAAACTTTGTCAGTTAGATTTTTAAAGGGAGGAAGTAAAAAAATAGTTTGTTCTTAGAGATTTTATTGATTTCAAGTCAGATCCAGTGGTGTGTGATCATTCAGTGATTTTGCTTAAAGCTACAGTATGTCCAGGCTCTTAAGAAGTCAGGTTTCTAAGTAGGGAAGGAGATCTGAAGTGGATCTGTCAGGTACACTATTACTTTGAAAATCTATTAAAACAAATATTTTAGGAATAATGTTGAAATTTTCATAATGCTTTTTTTTTGGAAGAGTGATTTAGCTGCTTTTACATACAGTTACTGTTGTTTACAAATGAATTATTTGTGTATTTGATTTCATTTCTTTTCAGCTGCTGGGTTGATACTGGACATAATATTTCTTCACAGTAGAAAACTTTGACTTTGTCTTGACTTCCCCACTTTCCCTTTCAGCACGGAGCTTGCTGGTTTTATTAAAAAAGTTAGAAACAAAAACAAGACCTCTCTGTCTGGATTGAGTATTGACGAAATTGTGCAAAGAGTGACAGAACACGTCCTTGATGAAGAAAGAAAGAAAAAGGTCAGTGTTTCATTTAAATTCATTATATACTCCACTTTCTTCCTATTTATTTATAAAATGTGAGAATTGTGGGATAAAATGCTTCCAACAAAAGATGGGGAGCAATGCAGTAGACAGTGTGCATGTTTTGAGTGACTGAACTTGCTTCCCTGCTGTACATTCTGGCCGCAGCCAAGTCCAGGAAAGGGCTGGAGGCTGTCTGCACCCAGCTCTGCTGTTGCTGTGCCCAGGGCCGCCCAGGACCCGCCCTCCATGCCTGTCGGAGCATCGCCCGAAACCAGGGGGCCGAGGACCGAGGACGTCCCTGTGAGTGCTGTGTGCATGACCGTGGCGTTCCCTGTGTTCTGTGAAGAGCGGAAAGAAAACAGCTGTTAGTCCATGATGTAGCCTCATGTTTTTCTTTTCTCGATGGACTTTCTTTGAGCTTCCGTTAGAAGCCACGTTTAGGTGACTTGAGTGTTCTGTTAGAGGAGCCAGTGACTAGCGAGGTTCTCCCCACTGTTGTAGGGACTTCAGGGCCCCTGCATGTGGGGACAAGAGGTGCAGTGGCCACACCATGGACATGGGGCCTGTAGACGGTCAGATCCGTTCCTCACGTCAAGTGTGAATAGTTGGCAGAATTCATTTTTGGCCGGTTTTCTTCTAGGCGACCATAGGCTTTGGAATCACACGAACTTGGTTTCATCGCTAACAGCACTGTGAGCTGGGATCATATCTGCTTGTTGTGGTTGTTGTCTGATGAAGTCCTATGGTGGGGTTAGCAGGGCCACGTGCTGTTCCCGGAACAGACTGGCTGCTTCCCTCTTCTCCCCATCACGTGCCTGGGGACGGGGGTTGGGGGCATGCTGAAATGGGCTGAGGTTGCTCTTATTTGATATACTCATTTAAATTGTTTATTGTCCTTTTAGACAATGAGAATGTTAGTTACATAGGACTTTCTATAAAATACCATTATATCTATGATCTCAGTTGATAAGGTATTATAACTGTCTTTATGAATGAGGAAACCAAGGCACTGATGACTCATGCTTCTGGCCGGCGTTCCTTCCTTTGATTTGTGTGTGCGGCGTGTGATCCCCTGTCCTCGCCCACACGGACCTCACACACTGGGGACCATGCAGTAGGCGCTGAACATGTGGGTGGTAGGGAGGCGGGCCCCTGGGTGGCTCCCAGCTGTGGGCCCCAGGAGGATTCTGGCGTGGATCACATCTTCCCCTTCTGTCCAACTTCAGGTGAAAGTACAATGAGAAGAGCTGTAGGCAGAGTGGGGTCGGCAGGACTGCACGGAGAGCGCTGGTTCGCTGACCCGACCTGGGCTGTGCCTCCTTCTGTGAACCTGTTTTTGTCCCTCCCATACATTTTCACTTTCCACCAGCCCTCAGAGATTTTCCTCGTCACATACGCTTGGGTGCCAGAGGGTACCCCCCCACCGCCGCCACCACTGAGAAAGCTTATACCGTGCAGAGCATTCCTGCCAAGCAGGAATCCTCTCCCTCTCAGGGGTGTTCCAGCTGGTTATGTGCTCTGTGGTCCAACAACCAGACCAGCTTCTCAGCATTCTCACTGATTTGTGTGTGTGTGTGTGTGTGTGTGTGTGTGCACATGCACACTCGCACACTTATTGGCCACACCAAGATAGACCATAATCACCTTTCAAGGTGAGATTACTTTCTGCTTCACGGTTCATGGTAATAAAGACGTGAAAGCTGACTTATAAGAAAAATATGTATTGAAACCAGGACTTAATTTGCTAATCATAGGTTTTTTTTTTTTTTAAAGTAACGATGTTTTGTATTTTTAACCACAAAACCACAGAAGTAATGTGGTTCTTAATAGAAGGTCCAAATAAAAAGAACATATAAAGAACCCAAAACCCACCCTCTAAGGGTAACCAGTATTATTATCATATTGGTATGCATTTTTTCTGAACTCTTTTTTTTTTATTTGTGTATATGTGAATATAGTCAAAACCATGTACATGCATTTGTTTTCTTTTTACTTTTTCACTTAGAAATACATTGTGCTGAATTATCATGTTGGGAAGTAATAGCTGTCTTTTTTTCTAAACTTTGTGCTGTGCTGTGGTTAGTCACTCAGTTGTGTCCGACTCCCTGCAGCCCCATGGATTGTAGCTCCCCAGGCCCCTCTGTCCATAGGAGAGTCTCCAGGCAAGAATACTGGAGTGGGTTGCCATGCCCTCCCCCAGGGGATCTTCCCAACCCAGGGATTGAGCACAGGCCTCCTACATTGGAAAGTGGCAGGTCAAGGCCACCTTGCAGGGGCTTTGCCCTGCCATTTCCCCCAGGGCTCTTGCCTCCAGTTTTCCCAGACCCTTCCCTAGGGGCCACAGAGGGGAGGGGAGGGGAGTGAGATCGCATCTGTCCCATCACTGTCTGGTGCCTGGTGGTGGCTGCAGTGCCCTGAGAGGGACAGAAAACCCTGTTCAGCAGTTCAGGGATTCACAGCCTTCAGGCGCTGCCCCGACCCTACTCCCTGGCCATCACCCACTGCCGGGGCTGCATTCACTCACTTTCTGACAGTTCCTGGAGCCTCCCTTTGGGGCCAGGTTCCTCGCTGGCTGATAAGAACACACGGAAGCAAAGCCATTTCCTGCCTTCAGGGTGCTCAGAGTTAAGAGGAGGGAGTGAGAGTCGAGGAGAAGGCCGCGGCGTAGGGCGGGTGCTGGGGTCTGCAGGGAGGTCGTGGTGCCTGGAGTCCTAGGGTGGCACCGGCTCCGCTTCCACACGAGAATGCTATCTGTATCCTCAGACTGAGTGTTGGGGCCAGGAGCCCTCCCACTCACCTATGTCCCCTGACAGGGATATTGCTGAATGAGCCATCAGTTTGTTTTGATTTGATTTATGCAAGTAATCCACATTGATAGAAACTTTAGAAAAATAGCAAAGAAAAAGTTAAATCTGTCAACCCAAAGTAGCCAGTCACCATCATTAACATTTTATATCTTTCCAGATTCTTTTCTAGGCATCTCTATATACAGACATTCTCTCTCTGTTTAAAAACTTAAATTATATACTCATATGTTTTGTTAGCCAACTATTATTCAGAGAGCTTTTGGGACCAGCTTTCTATACCTGGTGGCTCAGATGATAAAGCACCTGCCTACAATGCTGGAGACCCAGGTTCGAGCCCTGGGTCAGGAAGATCCCCTGGAGGAGGGCATGACAACCCACTCCAGTATTTTTGCCTGGAAAATCCCATGGACGGAGGATCCTGGCCAGTTCATGGGGTCGCAAAGAGTTGGACACGACTGAGCGACTTCACTTTCACCTTCTGTACCAAGGATTACAGAATTCCATCAGGATTTTAATCAGCCTCACGATAATCCATAGTGTAGAGGTGTCATAATTTATTACTGTCTCCAGCTGTTAGATAATTAGATGAATAGTTAATTTGTAATATGCAGCTAGTACCATACTTCAGGTATGGAATGGGATAAATAGGTATTTGTAGTATTTTAACTGTGAGTGAGTTAACTGTATAAATCATGATTTTTATTTGAGAAAATGAAAACTTTGTTTTTTCCTAAGAAATATTATTCAAAAAATAAGTTGTTCCCTCAGTCTGCTTAACTGTAATTGAGAATAATTTGCACCCTGTGCTGCAAAAGTTTTGGAAAGCCAATTGTGGGAAGAGTCCTTTATTACTGGGATACATCTGTTTCCACAGGTGTCCTGCGCAAATTCCTGTGAAATGTGCCGAGAAGTATTCAAGTCCAAACACGTGCGTGAGCTGCAGTGTGGGCACAGGCTTCACAAGGGGGTGAGAGTTCCCTGTGGCTGTTTGCACGCTGCGCATCCTGACTGGAATGTTTAGAAAAGAGAAAGGGACTTTTTCCCCTAGACTTCAGCCCTTGCATTTTCCAAGCAAATTCCAAGTGTGCTCGTGTGCGTGGCCGTTGTCTCCCTCCCGTAGACTGTGCTGTGGGGAGGGGGGTGGACGCCGGGCCTCTGGCGCGCTCTGCACGGTCCTCTCCGTGTCTGGTGGGGAGCACACTCGGCTCTCTCAGTCACTAAAATTCAAAGAGCGTGATTTCCTTACAAGCTCTTACACGCACTGTCAAACAGATAGATGGTGAAATAGCTTGTCGGTTTAGTGCAGTGTGTGAAGTAAGTTTAACACTTGAGAGAAGAGAAAGGAAACCTGACGGGCTGCATTGCCTGGGGGATTCTGGCTTGGGCCCCTCCGGGATGGGCGTTAGCTGTTCTGGGGTTTTGGGTGCTGTGAGCACTCGTCCTGCTCCCCAGCTGCTGGATTAGAGCCCGTCCCGTCTCTGCCCTGTGAGTGTATGAATCCCTGAGAGAAGGGGCGCACACTCTGTGTGTGCCTGCGTGCACTCAGTCATGTCTGACTCCTTGTGACCCTGTGTGCTGTAGCCCACCAGGCTCCTCTGTCTATGGAATTCTCCAGGCAAGAATACTGGAGGGGGTTGCCATGCCCTGCTCCACGGGATCTTCTCGACCCAGGGATCAAACCCGCGTCTCTTGAGTTTCCTGCATTGGCAGGCGGGTTCTTTACCACTCATGCCGCCGGAGTCCAGGCCAACTACATTCTCTCATGTGCCTGTCTTCTTCCTGGGCGGGGGTCCTGCCTGGGCTCTGAGCTTACCACACTTAGCTCCGTAGCGGCAGCAGGCCAGCCACTATGTGTGTGCAGACTGGGGAGGGAC
>NW_011494609.1:1942499-1957065 GCF_000754665.1 Bison bison bison | reverse complement strand
CTGGGGAGGGACAAGGAACAAGACCAGGAAGACAAGGGGAGTCCAAGGGCCCGGAAAGTGCCGGCCTCCAGCAGTCAGGGCAGCTGAAGCACAGACTGGACTGGAGCGGAGCAGGAAGGGGAGGCACAGTCAGGCCCCAAGGCTTCACGGTCACATCCTGAGGTGCAATTCCTTGTTCCTGGGGCTTGGTCCAGACCCCTGCCCTGAGCAGGCTCCGGTGTCGCTGGGTGTTGAGTGGCTCAAGGTCCCCCTGGACGTCACGGGTGATAGCTTACAGTGAACAGGGTCACATTCATGGCCTCTGAAGGAGAGAATTTGGTTTCCAGGCCAGAGATGAGGTTTGATCACTCAGAGGTTTTGTGTAGCAGAGTTTTATTACAGTGAAAAAGGGACACAGAAAGCTTCTGACATAGACCTCAGAAGGGGGTAGAGTGCCCTCCCCATTTGTCTTAGCAAGGCCTTGTATACTTTTTCAGTTGGTTACTAACAATAGAGAGGTCTTACCTCTTCATAACTCTTAAGATAACAAGTTTAATCAGAAGGTTCTTGTTCTTAACAAGAAACACGTCTTCAAACAAGATACAGTGTTGTTACATAATCATTAGTGCAGAGTTTAAGGAAAAACAAAGGGCTTCCCTGATAGCTCAGTTGGTAAAGAATCCACCTGCAATGCAGGAGACTGTAGTTTGATTCCTGTGTCGGGAAGATCCCCTGGAGAAGGGATAGGCTACCCACTCCAGTATTCCTGGGCTTCCCTGGTGGCTCAGCTGGTAAAGAATCCTCCTGCAGTTCAGGAGACCTGGGTTCGATCCCTGGATTGGGAAGATCCCCTGGAGATGGGAAAGGCTACCCACTCCAGTAGTATGGCCTGGAGAATTCCATGGATTGTATAGACCATGGGGTCACAAAGAGTTGGACACGACAGCAACTTTCACTCTCACTTTTAAGGAAAAACATCCCCTAAGCAAGATGACTTGTTTTGTTGTGTAATCATCAGCTCTGGGCTTAAAAAACATCTTATAAGATGAAGGAATGTAAACAAACAAAAAACACTCTTCCTTTCTCCTCCTCAAGGGCCCCAGACTCCTTAACCTGCCTAAGAGAGTCACTCTCTCAGGGTGGAGTCTCCGTGTCTGCTGAGGCAAATGGCGCGGGAGAGCTGAGGTCCCCAGGCTCCTAAAGGGCCAGCTGATTGTCTTCTCTCATTTCAGTGCTTCAAGCAGTGGCTGAAGAGCCAGCGCACCTGCCCAGCCTGCCTGGGTCATGACCTCCTGTCAGAGGAGTAGCTGCCCTGCTGGAGGAGGCCCGCCTGCTATTCTCGGCAGCTACAGTTCACGCTGGAGATATGCTGCTTGTTGAGTTGGAAGACTAGCAGTGTACTCCCTTTGGTATCAAAAGCAGACACCTGAAGCTTCTTTGCACTCTGTGTTGCAGTGCTAATAAATGGAACTCTTTAATACAGCTGAGAGTAAGTAATTTCCCAACTCCTGACTAGATATACAGTAATCGCCAAGTGGTGGCTGATAAAATCACGTGTAACCGCTTCCTTCTGTTGGGGCTGCTGCAGAGGCGCGCTCTGAGATGGAAGGAAAAGACAGTGAGTGCTTCAAAGCAGAACTCGATTATCAGCATCCTTGGCCTGCTAAAGTGCCCCCGGGAAAAGGTTTTTGAGATCGGTATTCCTGAACTTATGCCTACATTTTTCCTCAAAGATTCTGTGTTTTAAAAAATGAGCTTAAGCAGACTACCTTTTAATAGGTTGTAATGTTAATATTGGCTGATTTCAGACCAGAAGATTCAAGTCTCCTATTCATGTGATTTTTCATTTCATTATTTTTTCTCCCCAGTAGATTTGTAAGTGCTTGTTTTCCATCTTTCAAAGACACAATGATTTTTGAAAATCAGTTACAAAACCCTTGCTAACATCAGCCAAGACTTCTTAACCCCTGAAGTCGAGGCTCCCTCATCATCATCCCACCCCCGGGTCTGGAGCAGACTGTTTTGAATACCTTACTGTTCTCGTTAGTGACCTTTGTCTGCCTCTCTGAGTTAGACAACAAGCGTTTGGGTATCTGTCTGGCACACAGCGGCAGCTGAGGGAAACAGTCACCATCATTCCCTTTCCTTACCCCACCACCAAAAAGAGACACTTGTATAATTAGACAGTCCTGAGATGTTGCTGTTCCAGTCATTCGTGTTTGACATTGTGTAGAGTAATGCATGCACTCGTGTACTGTAGCCTGAGAACAAAACCGCAGCTGCGTTAGACAAACTGCTTCTCTTCAGTGACTTACAGACAGCAGTAGACATAGAACCGTGAATTACGGGCGCCTTCCATCTCTCTCAAACCAGAAGGATCAAAAAGTGTTTTCCCACGCGTTCTCTGTTTCCCTCAGAAGCTCAGAGCCGCAGGTTCACGCGCTGACGCAGTCGCCTCCGTCTGCTTTGCTTCTCCCTCGGTTTTGACGTCTTAGTGCATAGACGCTCATTCCATATTTTGAAGCAGGTCCCGAAAACATTGTCTGCATGTTCAGAATAACTGAGGACTTGCAGATACGAAGGTATACAGGCGCAGCGGGAAAGGAGAACAGCTGGAGAGTGAGAGGATGTGTTCGTGCATAACCTCAAACTGTTAACTTGTGAACATGCCTTCCACGTGTCCTGTGTCGAAATAAAGAGCGTTCTAAAATAATAGCTGTGTTATCCATTCTTTATCTAATTTAAAGCATTCTGCTTGAAAATTCAAGACATATATTATGCTACCAATTTAAAAGGTGATTCGTTTGGACAGAAGAGCCACTGTACGTCTGAGGAGTCTAACCAAGAGTTCAAGGACATTTTCAAAACTGGATCAAAGTATCCTTTTGCTTAATTAAGTAGAGGTTGCTAAACTCAAGTTCACAAGATTGGCTGTTGAAATCTGTGAATGGAAAGACTAGACAGAGATGATAGAGTTTACTGTTCTAGGCTAGGATGAGAGGTTTTTCAGGCGAATACGTATGAGAGTGTCGAAGTTAATCAGATTGCATTTCTCACTGTTGATCTCTGTGAGGCGCTTGCGGAGGGTTAGGGTTAGCAGACTTCTGGTTCACACCAAAATGACCTTGATACAGGGTCCTGTCCTGGACCCTGTGGCAGGGACCAGATATTCCCGGGGATGATTTAGGTTGGACCAGCTTTTAGGGACCTTTTGGTCCTTGTGGATACAGGGCTACTGAGGCTGGTGAGAAAGGGCTCCCTGATAGAGGACCTTCTAGTCTGCCAAGCACCAAGAGATGATCCAGGAGAGCCAGTGTTACCAGTCTCTGTCTTTAGTCCGATAGCGTTTAATTCAGAATAGTGTGTAACTTTGAGCAGTAACTATTCTTAAGAGCTTGGATTATTTTCCCTGCTGAAAAGTTCATGCTATACATAGGGCATAATCCAATACAAAATTGAAATGTTACCCTAGCATTGTAAAACGTTACCACCTTTTAAAAATTTTAATTGGAGGATAATTAAAATATTGTGATGGTTCTTGTTATACATTACTACATTTTTAAGGTGATTTCAAAGACTAGAAGCAGGTGGGCCAGGCGACCACAACACAAGGCAGAAGCAGTGAAATACTTTTAGGCAGCTTCCATCAGATGACACGCTCCGGAGAAACGGAGTAAAGAAAACAGGTAAGAGAGGTAATAGCAGAGGTGGAAATCCCTTTCATCGTCATGTGAAGTACTTGCTGATGCAGCTGATAAAAAGCAAAGACAGTAAAGTCCTTGTAAAGTAAAGACTGTGTAAAGTAAAAGTAAAGACGGGAAGCCTTGTCAAAATGAAGACCAAAAACATCTCCAACATAACCCTTCTTGAAAGAAACAGGAACTGCTTTTCAGGCGTTTTAACTTTAATCAAACTTAATTAATAAAGGTTAATCATCAAGCCTTATTCAAAGAATAATTTTAAAAAGAATGCATCACCGTAGCTAACCCCCTTTTCCTCTTCACCCCGACGTGATCTGCTTAGAGGGCACGCCCACCTTTGTGTAGCCACATACCTTCAGTGCTTTGCTGAGAAGGTGGGCCCACCTGGACGCCAGTGAGAACAGCTGTGTACTGAGCACCTGCTGTGTGCTATGCCCTGGGCACAGCATCCTGATACAGCAGTGAAGGAGGGACACGGACTCCACGGAACTCGTCCTGCAGTTACAGACAGTAAACAAATTCAGACTGTAACTTGGTGCCGAGGAGGACTTTAAAGAAGCATCAAGGGAGGTATACAGATGAATAATAAAATCCCTGTAAAGCGGTTAGCACAGTACCTAGCACATGAACCTATGACAAAGGGGATCCAGTAACTATTACTCTGGTCAGGGTCTGGAAGTTGGACAAGGAGAGAGCTTGGTGGTCTTGTATAAGAAAAGTTTCATTAGATTTTGTTGTTCAGTTGCTAAGTCTTGTCTGTCTCTGCAACCCCATGGACTGCATGCAGCACACCAGGCTTCCCGGTCTGTCACTATCTCCCGGAGTTTACTCAGACTCATGTCCATTGAATCAGTGATACCATCCAACCATCTCATCCTCTGTCGTCCCCTTCTCCTCCTGCCCTCAATCTTTCCGAGCATCAGAGTCTTTTCCAATGAGTCGGCTCTTTGCATTAGGTGGCCAGAGTATTGGAGCTTCAGCATGTTCAGGGTTGCTTTTCATTAGATTAGGAAGCCTGGATTGTGGAACGTAGTCAAGTAGAAAAAAGGAGAAGAAATCCGATCACCTCAAAGTCATTTTGAAAAATAACAGCTTTGTTCCTGAGATCTCCCTAAGTTGACTTTGGCTACATCATGATTCCATAGTGAAGGATGATCTCACCTGTGGCTGTCCCATTACCTGGAGGAGCAGTTTTGAGGTAGCTTTTCTGTTCAGTTTGGGTTTAGGCCCAGAGCTCTGTGCCTAGCTTAGCAGGGGTCTTGTGTTGACACGGTAGAGGCCTGGGCAGGTTCATCCCACTGGAGGAGGCATGTGACCCCAGCTCCCCTGTTTGGGGGGAGGACTGTTACTGTCATCGCCCCCAGTTTACATAGTCTCTTCTGGTTGGATGGCGTCACTGACTCGATGGACATGAGTTTGAGCAAGCTCCAGGAATTGATGATGGACCGGGAAACCTGGCGTGCTGCAGTCCAGGGGGTCACAAAGGGTTGGACACGACTGAGCAACTGAATTGATTTATCCCTTAAAGGAACAAGAATGACAAAATATTTAGCCAAAATCTAGAAATTAAACAACACTAGTAAACTACAAAATCCTAATGAGACAATCATCAATAATCAGAAAAAAAAGCTTTTGTCTACATTAAGAATACTAATTTTGGGTACACATACAGGAGAAAGTCAGCCTTAACCTCACACCATACACCGACATAGTTCCCAATGGATAGGTTCCAGTGGTCCTAAGTGTGAAAAATGAAATAGTTTTTCTACAGAAAACAAATCTTGTCCTTAGCAAAGATTTACTAGGATCTAAGTGCTAGCCATGAAGATAAAAATCTGATAAATTGGGTATTGTTACAATTAATGACTCTTACCAAGTCAAGCTGTGAAGTCAAGGAAGCTTGTAATACTTCCAACAAAGGTTCCAAGATGTATAAAAAAATGTGTCATTAACGAAAAATACACAATATACTTAGAAATGCAAGATTTGAATAGGCTGTTCACAACTATCCAATGGTTAATAGGCATTTCGATAGCCAGGTGTGTTTCTGTCATCAAATACAAATTAAAACCAGTAACATCCTGCAGATACCCACCAGGATGGCTGAAAGTAAAAAAGACAACTAATCCTGTAGTGCCCAAGGACACAGTCCCCAGGCACACACTTAGAAACACGTGCCGCGGTGCAAGTGCTTCATACTTGGCTTCACGCACAATAGCCTCAAACTGGAAACCACCCAAGCATCCCTCGATGTAAAATGCACAGGCCGTGGCCTCTTCACACAGTGGAATGATTGTCAGCAACGAGATGAAGGGACTGCTGCCTCACACAGCTACACAGAGGATTCTCACAGACAGAACTGAGCCAAAGCAGCCCAACAAAATGGAGCTCCATTTAATGTGACTTCAGAGAACTGGAAGCTGGTGGCAGAGGGCAGTTAGCTGTGAGGCGATGCTGCTGACAGGGAAAGGCTGGAAGGGCGCTCTCATCTTCGGCTGAGCCGTGCTTACGTAAATTCGTGGAGCTATATGTTAAAAGAATGCACTTTCCTGTCGTCGTTTTCCATAAAACTAAACCTTTCAAAACACAAGAACAAGACAATACGCCTGGCCCCTGGAGGCAGTGATAACTGTGGGCCCTGCGGTGCTCCTGGGGAAGTTGGCCTCCCCTTTCCCACACACAGCGGCCCCTCACAGCTATGAGACTCCGTTCCTGCTGAGGCCTGGAGCGACCTGAAGGCCCCACTGTGGGGCACGTGCCCCCTCCTGGGGTTGCTGGTTCCCGCAGCCTGCCAGTGGGCACCTCGGCATGCCAGTGGGCCTTTGGGAAGTCACTCTGGAAGGTAGGCAGGAGTGAGCCTGATGCCAACTGGTTATTGCTGCTGAGTCAAGAGGAAGAAAGCTGGACCACACCTTACTAGGAAGGTAGTGCCAGCCGTCTTGGCGTTGCCTGGTACCAGCCGGGAGGACCATCCTTGGCATGGGTGAGGTCTGAGGTACTGGAGTCTGCCCCAACTGGCCCCAGTAACAGGAGCCAGTTGTTCGCTTTTCAGCACTTCTGTGAGCTGGCTATTAAACACAACTACTATTAAGAGTTGAATTACATAAGCTTACAGTGAAATTACATATATATATTTAAAGGCAATTACTTCCTAATTACTGCAGTTTATTACTTATGCTTTGCCAGTTACTGATATATCCAGTGTCTATACCCAACCCTGTCCTGTTGTGTCACATAGGTACCTTAAGATTTACATAGGTGTCACATAGGTGGCTTGAAATCGGCTATTGGCGGGAGTATTTACACCACAGAAATCGGCAAATGCTACATATAACTCCTTCCCCCTCCCCAAAGCATCTGTGAAGGAGGAGTCTTGTGTAGGAGAAGCAGCCTGCCTAGTGAACGCTTCTCATGTCACAGTTGCCATGGTGATCAGGGGACTTTGACACGTAGCCCTTTTGAAATGCTTTAGGCTGAAAGAGCTGCTCCCCTCAGCTGTGTTGGCTGGGGGTCCTCACTCTCAGTCCTGTGGGTGTGTGCTGCCCCTGCCCACACAGACCCCATCCCGGGTGGTCTCCCCTTTGGCTGTCATCCAGGAGAGAAGACTCAGGTCACTGTGGAGCCCGGGCCTGCAGGGGCAGAGGCCCTGAGTCCACCTCCCCCGCAGCAGCTTTGCTTCCCCATCCCCCGGCCCTGCCGCAGCTCCCCTGCTGAAACCTAGAAGACCCCTTCTTACTCTGGTGGGGGCCCTGCCTTGGGAGCGTGCAGGTGAATGCAAGAGCAGGTGTAGCAGACGGGAAACAACCATGAGGACAGTCCAAGCTAGAGGCCACAGACACATCCTCTGTCCCTTGAAGTTGGGCCAGCCCTCAGCCTGGCCACGGGAGCCTTCACAGTTGAGCAGTTGGTGTTGATGACCCGGGCCTCTGCAGCAGGATATTTCAAAGAGAAAGTCTTCCTCTTCGTAACATGTATTTTTGTGTCAAACAAGTGTCATGGTTTTCGGCAAATACCTTGGGATTTGAGTGAATAAATACCATTCTGTTTTCAAACTTTTCTCTCTCCATTTTTCAGAAGTTAGGTGCAAAGGCATTCTGCCTAATTCTTTTGAGCCCTCTGGTTCAATTTATGTTTATTTGGTGTGATAGAAAGGTCTAAATTTAGATCTCCCTCCTCCCCATTCCAAGAAACCTGCACCAGCTCCAAGCTGTGCTGTCCCGAAGTGCCACCCGTCCCAGTGGGTTGAGCCAGCAGCCTCTGAGAAAAGGAAGCGCCTGAACAGATCGACATGGTGCTCAGACGCTGGCGGCTGCCCCAGCGCCCGCGGGACTCTGGCTTTTATCGGGGCCTCACTGGAGGCCACGTTGCTTCTGCTTCCGGTTTCAAAACTACCACAACCTCCAGATTGGCCAGACCTTTGAAAGCTGAAGCCTAGCAATTGTTACTGCCCTTCTCTGTAAGAGACGGAGGTGTCCATCAAACTCTGGGTCCTGGGCCTGGAAGAGACGGCTGAGCCTGCGTCTCCTTGTCCCCACTGTGAGTGGCGCTAGTGGTAAAGATCCTGCCTGGCGATGCAGGAGATGTAAAGAGACGTGGGTTCGATCCCTACATCAGGAAGATCCAGGGGCCTGGAAGAGGAGATGGCAACTGACTCCTGTATTCTTGTCGGGAAAATCCCATGGACAGGGGAGCCCGGCAGCTACAGTCCGTGGGGGTCTCAGAGTCGGACACAACCAAAGCATAGCATGCCTGGGGTACAGGGGTCCCGCACCCCTTCCCTTCTCCTGTGGCACCTCTATGCATCCCCACCGGGCACCCTGGGGGTGAGCCACGTGGCCCTGACGGTCACTGGTCAGATTTCTGGTCTCGCACACGCAGGCTCTCTCCTAGGTGCTGGAGAGGCGAGAGGACAGAGGCACCCAGAGGCCCAGCCTCATCCTCTTCAGGGGAGCCCGGGTCAGCCACGCCAGGTACCTGGTGTGCCTCTGGGGGTCTGGAGGAAAGGCAGCCCCAAGAGGCTGAGGCAGTGTTTGGGAGGGGAGGGTCACGTCCCCCTGGAGCCCTGAAGGAGCCGGTGGGGACCTGGGGCGGAAAGAAGGGCAGGGGTCCAGGCTGACGGAAGTCACAGGCCGAGCCCGCTGGGACAGACCTGCTGCTGTCTAAGGGGAGGGGAGAGATGCCGGGTGCGGGGGTCTGAGACCAGACCGTGGGGAGCATTTTCAGCCTGCGGGTGACACCCCTCGTTAAGTGTCAGTTGTACCTGTGGACTTTTAAGAGTCGCAGAGAACGGGCCCCAGGCCAGGCAGGGGGCACTTCTGATACAATTACAGCCGCATCCAGCAGCCTACTCGCCAAACCTTTGCTTCCACCCTTGACCCCCCAGGGCCCACTCCCACCCCATACAGTCGCTGGAAATTCTGGACCCAGTCCAGCCCCACAGACCTACACTCAGTGGATCTGCCTTGCAGGACTCCAGGCCCCCACATCCAGGCCCACACCCTCCCCAACTGCTGCCCTCCACCCAGGGTCATCAGCCTTGTTCTCACCTCATCTCCCGCAGAGGGACCTGGGTCGCCCCCACCAGCCCCCTCCTGGGCCCCCACCACCGGCTGACACCCAGACCCCGCTTCTTCCTGCCCCACTGTCTGCTGCCCTTCAGTGGTGTGGCTGGCAGATTATTTATCCTCTTGGAGCTTTCGCTTCCATGTTCCTATGAGGATTAAATGAGGGTGACTGCACATAGTAGCTGCTCAATAAACACTTAAAAAACCATGCCCACTCAGTATCAGAGCCACCCCCGCAAACCGGCCACAGTGGTCTCTGAATTGGGTGCCTCCAACCTTCCTCACCTTCCCCAGACAGCCCTCAGTGTCGCCCAATGCTTTTTATGAACGACCATTTCTGGAGTGTAGTAGTCTTCTGGCTACTGCTCTGAGTGATCACAGATATCGCAGCACTTGGTTTCTCCAAGCCCCCTGCAAAGTAGTGCTAACTCTTAACTCCCATTTTACAGATGAGGAAACAAGTCCAAACAGTTTACTCAGCTTCCCCAAGGTCACGTAGCTGGAAGATGTCAGAGTCAGGATCGGCCCCTGCCCAGCTGACTTACTGCTCCAGCATCTGCTGGCCACTTCCCCTGCAACCAGAAGAACTCAGGCCCCCAGGTGGCAACAGAAACTTCAACTACATATTCTGAAAGCACTCAGTACTTCACCACCAAGGAGAATGTTTGTTGTGGTGGTGGTTTAGTCACTAAGTGATCTCCTCATGGACTGTAGCCTACCAGGCTCCTCTGTCCATGGGATTCTCTAGGCAAGAGTACTAGAGTGGGTTGCCATTTCCTTTTCCAGGGGATCTCCCGACCCAGGGACCAAACCTGTGTCTCCTGCATTGGCAGGCAGATTCATTACCACGGAGCCAAGAATAATGTTGCTGTTCAGTCTGTAAGTTGTGTCCGATTCTTTGTGACCCCATGGACTGTAGGATGCCAGGCTTCCCTGTCCATCACCAACTCCCAGAGCTTACTCAAACTCATGTCCATGGAATCGGTGATGCCATCCAACCATCTCATCCTCTGTTGTCCCCTTCTCCTCCAGCCTTCAGTCTTTCCCAGCATCAGGGTCTTTTCCAATGACCCTTCACATCAGGTAGCCAAAGTATTAGAGCTTTAGCTAAAGCATCAGTCCTTCCAGTGAATATCCAGGGTTGATTTCTTGAATAATGTTAGCGTGGCTTTTTCATTGATGCCTTTTACCAAATTGAGCAAGTTCTTATCTATTACTAATTTGCTGAGAGATTGTTTTTTAAAGCAGAAATTAATGTTGGAGTTCTCAGATGCCTTTTCTGTGTCAGGTTGATTTTGGTTTTTTCAGTCTGCTAATATGGTAAATTACACTGATTGTCTTTCAAATATTAAGGCAACCTTACTTTCTTAGGATAAAGCCCATTTTGCATCCCTTTTCATATTCTTAAGTTCAATTTTCTAATTTGTTCTAGAATTTTTGCATCTATGTCTGTGAGGTCTATTAGTCTGATTAATCTTTTCTTCTCATGTCTTCTCTGTGGTTTTTGTAACAGGGTGATTTTTAGCCTCATATAATGATTTTAGAAGTATTCCTCCTTTTTGATTTTCGAAGGAGTTGGTACTATGTCTTTCATAAATGTTTGGTAGAATTTATCATTAAACACATCTGAACCTGGATTGTTGTTTTCATTTTGAATCAGTTCAAAATACATTTTAATTCTGATTTTCTCTTTGACCCACCGGGTTATTTTAAAAGTGTGTTATTTAGTTTCCAAATATTTTGGGTTTTTTCACATATCTTTTTGTTATTTCCAATTTATTAATTTTTTTATTTCCATGAGTCAGAAAGCATACTTTGTACGATTTAAATCCTTTTAAAATTATTCAGTTGGTTTATGGCCCACAATATGGGGCCAAAACTTGGCAAACATTCCACGCACACTTAGAAAGAATGTGTATTCTGCTGTTTGTTGGTAGATCAAGTGCCCTATAGATGTCAATCAACCAGTGAAATTAGTCAATACATTGTTCAAGCCTCCTATATACTTTCTGATTTTCTTTCAATTTGTTCTCCCAATTAGTGTGTGAGACTTCTGCCTATAATTGTGGATTTCTCTCTTCTTGAAGTTCAACAGATTTTACTTTGTGTGTTTTGAAGCTGTGTTATTAAGTACCTAATTATTTAGTATATAAACTCTTAATGAATTGTATACTCCTTACATTAAGACTGATAACTAACTGATATGATGGTGACTGCAGCCATGAAATTAAAAGATGCTTCCTTCTTGGAAGAAAAGCTATGACCAACCCAGACAGCATATTAAAAAGACACATTGCTTTACCGAAAAGGTCTGTATTGTCAAAGCTATGGTTTTTCCAGTAGTCATGTATGGATGTGAGAGTTGGACTATAAAGAAAGCTGAGTGCTGAAGAATTGATGCTTTTGAACTGTGGTGTTGGAGAAGACTCTTGAGAGTCCCTTGGACTGCAAGGAGATCCAACCAATCATTCCTAAAGGAAATCAGTCCTGAATATTCATTGAAAGGACTGATGCTGAAGCTCCAATACTTCGGCCACCCAATGCAAAGAACTGACTCATTGGAAAAGACTCTGATGCTGGGAAAGATTGAGAGCAGGAGGAGAAGGGGACAGCAGAGGATGAGATGGTTGGATGGCATCACCAACTCGATGGACTTGAGTCTGAGCAAACTCTGGGAGATAGTGAAGGACAGGGAAGCCTGGTGTGCTGCAGTCCATAGGGTCTCAAAGAGTCCGACATGACTGAGTGACTGAACTGAACTGAACTATCATTATTAAGTGGCCATTTTTTATTTCCAATAGTCTTTGGTCTGAGATCTTCTTTGTTATTAGCATAGCTACTCCAGTTTTCTTTTGGTTAGTTTTGGAACAGTATATTTTTCCCCCTTTCTTTACTTTTAACCTAGTTGTCTTTATATTTATACTAGGTACTTTTTTAAGCAGCATCTAGTTAGGTATCACATTTCTAGCCAACCTGACAATTTATGCCTTTTACTTAGGGTGTCTGGACACTTACATTTGATGTAATTGTGGGGTTTAAATCCTCCATCTTGCAATTTGTTTCCTATTTGTAGTATCTTTTCATTCCCATTTCTTTTTGCCATATTTTTGATTAATTATATATTAATTTTTTGGTTTTAGTGTTGATTTATGATTTATAATATACATTTTAAACTTCCTTCCAATAATATTGTGCCAGTTTTTTTAGGAGAACCTTACAGCAGTATTCTTCCATTTCCCCTTCTGGCCTTGGTGTCATGGTTGCTGTACACTTTAAACCCTGTAAATTATAAACTCTATAGTACATTGCATATGCTCCAGTGTCTGTTTCAGTGTCTTCCCTTAAACAGTGTGAAGTTTTATGCTGAAAGGCAGTTACTTTGCTGGTAGAACTGAACCTTCCACACTCGTCAGTAGGCTTTGTGAGGGAAGGTTTTGATGGCCTTGCCCTGGAGCTGGAGGAGTCCCCCTAAGAGGGCTGCCGTTTCTCGAGTGTCTGCTGAAGGACCAGGGTGCTAGGCCAGTTCTCTCCGCTCTAGCTGGTCAGAGCCCCAGCCCTCTGAGTCCTCAAAATCTCCACATCTCCCAGGCCCTCCGGAGCGGTTCTCTGCCAGGCCTCATGGAGTCTTGTCCCGCACACGCACAGCTTAGCCCTGGGCTGAGGCTCAAGGGAACCTGAGTGTCGACTTCCGGAGCCCCTCTCCGTGCGGGCGCGCAGTTCCAGCCACCTCAGCGGCCTGAACCGCAGTCTCTCTTACTGGCCCCCGGCGAGGGTCAAGCTGCTGTCAGACCAAAGCCGTGGTGAGTCTAGCCTCACCTCAGGGTTCACAGTCCTGCGACGGTTTCTGTACAGATTCCGAGAGCAGTTGCTTCGTGTGTGTCCACTTTTATATTCTTCTGTTGTGAGGGAGTAAGTCCTTTGCCTGTTCTTCAGTTCTGACGAGATCCGAAAGTCCTGGAGGACCCCGAGGAAACAGGATGTCTGACGCTCCATTTGAGCTTGCTGGCACTTCCGGAACGCGTGCGTCTGGGTCTCCGCCCTCCCACCTCTGCGTGACATCTGTTGCTACAAGGCTGTTTGGGCCGAGGTTTGCGGAAGGAATGGATAGAGGAAGCGTTTTGTGACTCAGTGACGTGTCAGAGCGGCTCTAAGGACGGAGAGCCCGTGAAACCTGCTGGTATATTGAGGGAAAATTTGTATTTTGACAGGGCAAGGTGAAAAAAAAAGAATTCAGCTTAACCTCGCCTTGAGAGATCTAAGAAATCCTGCAGACACCTTAGTTAACCTTTATATTCCCTGTAGCACCTACAGGGGCTTCCGCCTAGAAAATGGTAAGACGTGATCCTAGAAACAAATAAATGAATGAGCTGAGTTTACGTTCTCACTTCAAAAGGCGAAAGAGAGTCATTTCTATCTATTTCTGTGGTTTTTTTCCCCTTGAGTGGTCACATGATTTTAGATTTAAGTTCTGATACCACGCTCTCATAATCCTAACGCTCTGACCACCCACCCCGAGCCACACTTGAGGAGAGGCCGGCTTTCTGTCTCGAGAAGTTTCTGCGTGACCGCCCCCGAGGCGGGTCATTAGGGCGCCTGGCAGGGCCCGCGTGCGCTCCCTTGACGGGGCAGCGGGTGGAATCGGACCCCCGGGGGCCGAGAGAGAGGGAAGGAGAGTGACTGTGCAGAAAGGAATCCGCAACTAGTCTCCAAGTGCCGGCTGCTCCGCCAGGAGCCCCGAGACTCCGCCAGCCTGGGGACCCAGCCCGGAAAAGCGGAGCTCAGAGAGCACAGATGTGGCCTTCCGCCTCTGGGGGGAGGCTGGGGGGTGCCCAGGGCTGGGGTGCCGGCCCTGGGGCTCTGTGGGGCCCTGGTTCCCTGTCTTCTCACTGTCTCTATCCCTGCCTTCTTCCCCTGGGCCGCCAGACAGGAGCTGGCAGAGCCACTTTCTGCTGGGACCGGGTGAGGGGCAAGGGGCCTGCAGACCACTGTCCCCGCTGACCGAGAACATAAAGGGGACAAGACAGGGGGTGAGGTGAGCCCAGAGCGCAGATGAAGAAGATGCGAAGACCGGAAACTCCTTCCATGCCTTTTGCCAGCTGTCACCACACACTGATCTTAAAAATAGTCTTTTTAATCCTGAGGAAGCAACCAGAGGAGAAACCGACTGGTTTATTTTTAAAACCTTACATGTCTGTTAGAAGCGCTGTGGGGATGCTCCGAGGTTCTGGCTGTCAAACCCTCTGACCTGGGGCTGTGGTCCTGAAGAGCTGGACGCACCCCACAAACAACAGCAGCATGGAAACACAGGGACGGCAAGTGAAC
>NW_011494609.1:1936992-1942399 GCF_000754665.1 Bison bison bison | reverse complement strand
AAAGTGAACAAACCCACCAACATCCAGCCACCGGGGCTCAAAAATCCAGGACGGCTCCCTCCTCTTTTTTTTTTTAATTTATTTTATGTGAAGGATAATTGCTTTACAGAATTTTGCTGTTTTCTGTCAAACCTCAACATGAATCAGCCACAGGTAGACATATATCCCCTCCCTTCTGAACCTCCCTCCCATCTCCCTCCCCACCCCACCCCTCCAGCTTGATACAGAGCCCCTGTTTGAGGTTCCTGAGTTTCTCACCTCTTAAAAAAAAATTACTTATTTTTTTCTGCTGCGCCGGGTCTTTGTTGCTGCTCGGGCTTTTTTCTAGTTACACTGAGTGCGGGCTACTCTCTCTAGTTGCGGTGCTCGGGCTCTGCATCGTGGTGGCTTCCCTTGTTGCAGACCACCGGCTCTAGGGCACACGGGCTGCAGTATTTGTGGCTCACGGGGCTGAGCTGCTGCACCGCATGTGGGATCTTCCCAGACCAGGGATTGAACCTGTGTCTCCTGCATTGGCAGGCAGGTTCTTTAGCACTGAGCCACTAGGGAAGGCCCTGGCTACCTCCTCTTTTTCAGCCATGCTTCCCCACGGCCTGAATCTCACTGGGGTTTCATGGGAAGGGCAGACCAGATAGGGATTCAATGCCTGGCCAATGGCGTCTGTTCAGCACGCCTTGTTCTGGGCTGCGAGGCTCATGACACAGCTGATCCCAGCACCCTGCACAGCGCGGGAGTGTCTGAACTAGAACGCTTTCCTGTCACAGACCTGCTCCCCGAGTCCTTCAGGGTGTTCGGTCACTCTGCTCCCTCAGCTGGAGTCTGGGAGGCCCAGGAGAGTTTGTGGTCAACCAGCTCACCCACAGGCCGAGACCTTGTCATCAGCCACAGTTCTTGCCCATGCTCTTCTCGCTGGAATCCCTGCAAGCACTAAAGCCTCCTCTGATCGTGGTTCCCGGACCAGCCAAATCTGACTTTTCAGGGCTGAGATCCACCTTACAGACTGATTCCCCCTGAGTTCTGAAGCCATAACCCGCCGTGTGACTGTATTTGGAAGATCTCCTGGAGGAGGGCAGGGCAACCCACTCCAGTATCATGCGTGGAGAATGCCCATGGACAGAGGAGCCTGGTGGGCTGCAGTTCATGGGGTCGCAAAGAGTCGGACACGACTGAGCAACTAAGCACAGCACAAGGTTAAAAGAGACCCTAAGGGCAGAACCCTAATCTGACAGGACAGTGTCCTTGTAAGAAAAGGAAGAGACACTGGAGATGTACACGCACAGACAGAAGATCCTGTCAGCCACAGTGAGAAGTTGGCTGTTTGAAGCCTAGGAGAGAGACCTCCTTGAGAGGAGAAACCAAACCTACAGACACCTTGATCCAGGAGCTGTGAGAATCCATTTCTTGTTTAAGTCAGCCAGTACATGGTATTTTGCTGTGGCATTCCTTGCAAATGAACACAATCCAGCATCAGCATTTTTCCTCTTTCAAAATAACTTTGGCTATTCTAGGTTTTTTTGCATTGCCAAATACAATTTAGAAGCAGACTGTCCTTTTCTACAAAAGTCCTGCCGGGGGGGTTAGAATTGCACTGCATCTACGGATCAATTTTGAAAGAATAGACACCTGAACCATACTGATTCTCCCCATTTCTAAACATGATATATTTCTTCATTAATTGAAATCATGTAAAATTTTCCTTATCAGTGTTTTATAATTTCAGTCTAGCATTTCATATCTTTCATGAAAAGTATTCCTAAGAATTCTATGTATTTTGATACTGCTGGAAATGCTGTTTTTAAATTTCATGTTGTTAAAAAACATTTTTGCTGGCACACAAATATAATTTTTCAATATTGACCTTGTATCCTACAACCTTGATAAATGTTATTAATTCTAGTAGTATTTGTTATTCCTTAGAATCTTTTATGTAGACAACCATGTCTGCAAACAGAGACAATTTTACTTTTTCCCTTCCAATCTTATACCTCTTTTTTTCTTGCCTTGATGCACTACCTAGGACTTCTGGTATAATACATTGTCCCCTTGTTTCCAGTTTTAGGGGAAGAGAATTTAGTCTTTCATCATTAGTATGATGTTAGCTGTAGGTTTTCCATTGGGTGCCCTTTATCCAATTAAGGCAGTTTCCTTCATATTCCTAGTTTGTTGAGAGGGTTGTTGCTGGTGTTTTTGTTTCTTTGTCATTAATAGATGCTGAATTGTGTCAGTTTTTTCAGTGATCATATGATGTTTCTCTTTTATTCTGTTAATGTGGTAAATCACTTTGACTTTCTAGTGTAGAACCTCCAGTAAACCCGACTTGTTCAAGATGTATAGCTGGATGAGATTTGATAAAATTCTATTGAAGACTTTTGCATCTGTGTTCACGAGGGATCTCAGTCTGTAAATTCCATTGTTGGAATGTCTTTGCCAGGATGTGGAATTAGGGTTTTGTTGACCTCATAAAATGAACTGCAAAATGTTCTCTCTTCTGAAAGAGCTTGCATAATGTTGGTATTATTTCTTCATTAAATGTTTGATAATTTGGATTTTTATCTGGAAAAGTTTTATATAAAGATTAAAATATATAGGGCCACTCCCATTTTCCATTTCTTTTTGAGTCAGTTATGGTAGTTTGTGTCTTTCAAGAAATTTTTCATTAATATGAATTGTCAAATTCGTTGGAGTAAAGTTGTTTAAATATTTCCTTATTATCCTTTTAATATGTAAAGGACCAGTAGATATTTCTTCATTTCTGCTATTGGTTATTTGTATTTTCTTTTTTTTTCCTTCATAAGTTTTGCTAGTTCATCAGTTTTACTCAGGGAACCAGTTTTTGGCTTTGTTAAATTTTTCTATTGTTTGTTTCTCTTCCTTTTCTAACTTCTTAGATCATTGGTTTTAAACTTACTGTCTTTTCTCTTAATAGCATTGAAACATGTATATTATCATATGTGAAATAGATCACCAGTCCAGGTTCAATACATGAGACAGGGTGCTCAGGTGTGGTGCACTGGGATGACCCTGAGGGATGGAATGAGGGGGGAGGTGGGAGGGGGTTCAGGATGGGGAACACATGTCCACCTGTGGCGGATTCATGTCAATGTATGGCAAAAACCACCACAATATTGTAATTAGCCTCCAATTAAAATAAATTTTAAAAATAAATAAACTTATTGTCTTTTCTCTTATATGCAATTAAATGATAAATTTCCCTCTAAAGCATGTGGTAGCTGTATCTTACAAGTTTTGATGTGTTATGTTTTCCTTTTTTATTCAGTTCAAAATTTGTTCTAAATTTCCTTATATCTTCCTTGATCCATGGATTATTTAAAAGTATATTTAATCTATAATATTTAGAGCTTTTCTAAATATCTTACTGTGATACAACTCAATTATATTGAACTACTGTGATCTAATATAATTCAGTTGTGATCTGAGAACATTCTTTGTATGATTTGAATCCTTTTAAATCTGTTGATTTCAATCTATTTAATCCTTTTCAATCTATTCCGGGAGATGATGAAGGACAGGGAAGCCTGGCATGCTGCAGCCCATGGGATGGCAAAGAATCAGACATGACTAAGCGACTGAACAACAACAAAATCTATTGATATTTATTTTATGGCTCTGCTTTTAAACCATATACTAAGTGACTTGAGTCTGTTGCCAGAGTGAGATTTGAAACATCATCAAAGATGAATCCAGGAGCAAAATTGAGGTGTGAGGGGTTCCCAGGGAGCTGAGGGCTGCTGAAGCATGGGGTGGGCGCTGAGAGGTGGGAGGAGGGTGGGCCCTGGGGGGTTCCTCTTGTAGGGCAGGGTGGTGCCCTGCACCCCTCCCCACCCCCACCCAAAGGTGGGTGCGTTGGAGATCTGTGAGGATGTTTATGGTTGTTAGAACGATTGAGAGTCAGGTGGGCAAGGACCAGGAATGTGAGATACTGTGCAATGAGCTGGGTAATCCCACAGAGATAAGAAAGCCTCCCTCAGCAATCAATGCAAAGAAATAGAGGAAAACAATAGAATGGGAAAGACTAGAGATCTCTTCAAGGAAATTAGAGATACCAAGGGAACATTTCATGCAAAGATGTGCTCAATAAAGGATAGAAATGGTAAGGACCTATCAGAAGCAGAAGATATTAACAAGAGGTGACAAGAATACACAGAAGAACTGTATAAAAAAGATCTTCATGACCCGGATAATCACGATGGTGTGACCACTCACCTGAGCCAGATATTCTGGAATGTGAAGTCAAGTAGGCCTTAGGAAGCATCTCTATGAACAAAGCTAGTGGAGATGATGGAATTCCAGTTGAGTTATTTCAAATCCTGAAAGATGATTCTGTGAAAGTGCTGCACTCAATATGCCAGAAAATTTGGAAAACTCAGCAGTGGCCACAGGACTGGTAAAGGTCAGTTTTCATTCCAGTCCCAAAGAAAGGCAATGCCAAAGAATGCTCAAACTACCTCACAATTGTACTCATCTCACACCCTAGTTAAGTAATGCTCAAAATTCTCCAAGCCAGACTTCAGTAATACGTGAACTGTGAACTTCCAGATGTTCAAGCTGGTTTTAGAAAAGACAGAGGAGCCAGAGATCAAATTGCCAACATCCGCTGGATCATGGAAAAAGCGAGAGAGTTCCAGAAAAACATCTACTTCTGCTTTATTGACTATGCCAAAGCCTTTGACTGTGTGGATCACAATAAACTGTGGAAAATTCTTCAAGAGATGGGAATACCAGATCACCTGACCTGCCTCTTGAGGAACCTGTATGCAGGTCAGGAAGCAACAGTTAGAACTGGACATGGAACAACAGACTGGTTCCAAATAGGAAAAGGAGTACATCAAGGCTGTATATTGTCACCCTGCTTATTTAACTTATATGCAGAGTACGTCATGAGAAATGCTGGGCTGGAAGAAGCACAAGCTGGAATCAAGATTGCCAGGAGAAATATCAATAACCTCAGATATGCAGATGACACCACCCTTTTGGGAGAAAGTGAAGAACTAAAGAACCTCTTGACGAAGGTGAAAGAGGAGAGTGAAAAAGTTGGCTTAAAGCTCAACTTTCAGAAAACTAAGATCATGGCATCTGGTCCCATCACTTCATGACAAGTAGATGGGGAAACAGTGGCTGACTTTATTTTTTGGGGCTGCAAAATCACTGCAGATGGTGACTGCAGCCATGAAATTAAAAGACGCTTACTCCTTGGAAGGAAAGTTATGACCAACCTAGACTGCATATTGAAAAGCAGAGACATTACTTTGCCAACAAAGGTCTGTCTAGTCAAGGCTATGGTTTTTCCAGTGGTCATGTATGGATGTGAGAGTTGGACTATAAAGAAAGCTGAGTGCCAAAGAATTGATGCTTCTGAACTGTGGTGTTGGAGAAGACTTTTTTTTTT
>NW_011494609.1:1936761-1936892 GCF_000754665.1 Bison bison bison | reverse complement strand
GACTTTATTTTTTGGGGCTGCAAAATCACTGCAGATGGTGACTGCAGCCATGAAATTAAAAGACGCTTACTCCTTGGAAGGAAAGTTATGACCAACCTAGACTGCATATTGAAAAGCAGAGACATTACTTT
>NW_011494609.1:1934365-1936661 GCF_000754665.1 Bison bison bison | reverse complement strand
GAGACATTACTTTGCCAACAAAGGTCTGTCTAGTCAAGGCTATGGTTTTTCCAGTGGTCATGTATGGATGTGAGAGTTGGACTATAAAGAAAGCTGAGTGCCAAAGAATTGATGCTTCTGAACTGTGGTGTTGGAGAAGACTTTTTTTTTTTTTAGTTCTACCATTTTATTGCTACCAACCCATCATCCTCCACCCTCATGCACACATGCTCAGTCATGTAACCCCATGGACTGCAGCCCGCCAGGCTCCTCTGTCCATGGACTTTTCCAGGCAAGAATACTGGAGTGGGTTGCCATTTCCTTCTGGAGAAGACTCTTGAGAGTCCCTTGGACTGCAAGGAGATCCAACCAGTCCATCCTAAAGGAAATCAGTCCTGAATATTCATTGGAAGGACTGATGCTGAAGCTGAAACTCCAATACTTTGGCCACCTGATGCAGAGAGCTGACTCCTTGGAAAAGACCCTGGTGCTGGGAAAGATTGAGGGCAGGAGGAGATGGGGACGACAGAGGATGAGATGGTTGAATGGCATCATCAACTTGATGGACATGGGTTTCAGTGAACTCTGGGAATTGGTGATGGACAGGGAGGCCTGGCGTGCTGCAGTTCGTGGGGTCGCAAAGAGTCGGACACAACTGAGCGACTGAACTGAAATTGAATCACACAGATCAAGAATTGGTCCATTGCCCAGACTTTACAAAGTCCCACCTAGCTCAGTCTCTGCACATCAGTGCTGCTGTCCAAGAATGCAAGTCATACATCGCATTTTAAGTTCCCTAGCAGCTACACAAAAAATGTAAAAAGAAAGAAGTAAAATTAATTTTGGCTATACATTTCACTTAACCTAGCAGATCCCAAATAATATTTCAACCACTGTAAACATCATATATGTTACTACTGAAATATAGTTCCTCATCTTATGAAAATTCTAAATGGAGTCTACGACATGCAGGGCAGCCAGACTAAATGCTCAGTAGCCACATGCGGCCAGTGGCTTATGAACTGGATGGTACAGATGGAGACCCTTATCTCATTTTATGTAAATATCAAATATCTTTTGCATTTTAGTGTAGTTGAATTTTCCAGCAATGTGTTACCATGCAAAAAGAGGCCTGAGGGGATTTGGGTGTTGGGGTTTTTTTTGGCCATGCTGCATGGCTTGTGGAATCTCAGTTCCCCAACCAGGGATTGAGTCAGGGCCACAGCAGTGAAAGTCCAGAATTCTAACCACTGGATCACCTGGGAATTCCTGAGGTTTGAGTCTACTTTTTTCCCTGAACTTAACCATGAGTTGTTCACCAATTTGGAAAGTGATGTCATCTGTCAGAACAGCACACTTGAATCAGCTGTGTTTGTTATTAATAGTTGTTGTCTTCATGGTCATCTTCCCTGGCGGCTCAGCTGGTAAAGAATCCTGCCTGCAATGCAGGAGACCCCAGTTCAATTCCTGGATCGGGAAGATCCACTGGAGAAGGGAAAGGCTACCCACTCCAGCATTCTGGCCTGGAGAACTCCATGGACTGTATAGTCCATGGGGTGGCAAAGAGTCGGACACGACTGAGCGACTTCCACTTTCATGGTCATCCTACCTCTGTGCACAGGCAGTGCGTACTTCAGTGTTCTGCCATGTTGCTTCCCAGTTTATCTGCGTCTAAGCATCTACTTACTGAAACACACTTTTCTTTCTTGTATTTATTACAGTTGAACATTATGTTGACTTTGCAAAATTGTGTAGGTGGCTTATGCTATGTATACATTTCTTATCAGGTACTTACTATAGGAGATCTTTAGATATATTCAAGCAGTATTAAACTATTGCAAATCATGTAAATACCGGTCACAAGTAAAGATGTAAAAAGTACTAGTTATTAAAAGGAATGTCGGGCCCCTGTGCTGGAGGCAGGGAAAAGCCGAAGCAGGGCCCTGACTTAGGTCTAAAGTGCCTCTCTGGAAGCCGAATAGAAACCCGAACCAGTCTCGATCGTTGGGGTGGAGAAACGGGACAGATAATTTGCTTTACTCACTTTTTTATGTGGAAGTCGCACCAAAATGTCCCTGATTCTAGAAAACTGGGTGATGCCTTCAGATTATTTTCCAAGGTAAAGGCCTTCCCAGAAAATATCCCCTAGTATGTCAGTTAAGTGAGCTGTTAGTTGCTCAGTCGTATCTGACTCTTTGCGACCCCACCAACTATAGCCCGCCAGGCTCCTCTGTCCATGGGATTCTCCAGGCAAGAATACTGGAGTGCATTGCCATTCCCTTCTCCAGGGGATCTTCCCACTCCATGGATTGAACCC
>NW_011494609.1:1928498-1934265 GCF_000754665.1 Bison bison bison | reverse complement strand
GTGGCTGCAGTCTAATGACTGTCAGATTCCAGGTGTTCTTCTCCCTCCTGAGTCCCTTCAGGGCTCACCAGCTCACATTGGAGGGCCAGCATTGCTGACGACTGTGACATTCTTACTTACTGATATGGCAGAAAATATGTATTTCTCAGGAAATAGACCTCAACATCTTCCTTCCTGGTCAAACAGCAGAAGAAAGCCCTTATTTCAACCTACTTGTTTACCCAGTAAGAATGTGTGTGTGCTAAGTCGCTTCAGTAGTGTCTGACTCTTTGAGACCCCATGGACTATAGCTCACCAGGCTCCTCTGTCCATGGGATTCTCCAGGCAAGAATACTGGAGTGCATTGCCATTCCCTTCTCCAGGGGATCTTCCCACTCCATGGATTGAACCCAGGTCTCCTGCATAGCAGGCAGATTCTTTACCTTTGAGCTACCGGGAAGCCTACTATGTAAAGTAACTTTAAAACAATTTATTTTACTTTTGGATGCCCTTCGCAGTTTACGGGATCTTAGTTCCTCGGCCCAGGATCCAACCCATGCCCCCTGCAGTGGAAGTGTGGAGTCCTGTCCACTGGACCACCAGGGAGTTCCTGAAAATAATGGCATTTTTAAATGCCATTTTTTCTTACTCATCTTGGAATCCGTTTCCTGGTCTTAAACTGATTATATCTACCAGCATCTTATAAGTTTTCTGCTCTGAGAATTTCCCTCTTAAAGCTGGGTGGAGCAGTTAATAGTTCATCTGAAGACCCAGAGTATCATACAGTGAAATCACTAAGCCTCTTATACAACATGTGGCAGAATAATTGTATTTTATGCCTTTTTTACATTTTTCTTTTTTTTAAAGATTTTTTGATTTGGAACATTAAAAAAAAAAAAACTTTATTGAATTTGTTACAATACTCCTTCTATTTTATATTTTGGTTCTTTGTCCCTGGAGGCTTGTGTGATCTTAGCTCCCCGACCTGGGATCGAACCTGCACCCCCTGCATTGGAAGGTGAAGTCATAACCACTGGACCACCAGGGAAATCTCTACATTTTTCTTAATGGCAGTAAAAACAAAAGGACATGACCTCTTAATATAGATGTAGTAACCAACAGGGAAAAATGAAAATTTATTTTTAGGGTATTACGAGTATAAATTCCGAATTTCCATGACCCTCTAACTCTGTTTTATAGTCTGTCTTACCCTAAAGTGAGAGGCCAGTTTAAACGGAGACCATCTGCTTGACCCCAGGGCCCCACAGTAAGTGAGCAGCAGATATCTGTTGATGAAGTTGCTGTTGGTCTCGCCTCTTCCCTGCACACGCTGTGGGAATGAAAATGTCCACCCTTCACCCAGCGCTTTCTGTGGACCAGCCCTGTGCTGGCTGTTTGAATCCTTCAAGATGGGAGTTATTGTCCATATTTCACAGATGAGGGAAGATCTGATTTATGTTTCTACGTGCTCCAGAGGCAGGCCTGGGGATTATATATGCAGTCACTAACTAAATGTGGTTGAGCTAATTTAGGTTTTAAGCTCATCAAAACAATGGCTGATTCAGCAGCAGTATCCACAGGTTGGTGATCTCATTGGCTCCTCTGCGGGCCCTTATTCAACCAGCATTTGCTGAGCACCTGCCCCACACAGGGCCTGGGAGGCTTAGTGAAGCCCTTCTCGCTGTGTGATGTGAGCTGAGCCCAGGGGTGGGTAGGAAATCTTGCTCCCCCAGATGACTGCTCCGTATCCGAGGGCGAAGTTAGCTGCCAGAAAGCCCAGTCTTTGGTGAGCGAAGCCCCCGCGCAGGTGGTGGTCCTATGGCTTCTATGAGAAGCACCAGCTGCTGGCCTGGGCTCTCTTCTCCGCATTTAGAGGAATCAATCAGTCCAATCAAGCCTGTAGGCTTTAAAAGCCTGGACATTTCCAACACGCAGCTAAGGTTGAGGACCAGCGAACCTGCAGATGCTGGCCACTTGGACGACTGAACCAACTGCCTTCACATCCGGCCTGGAAGGACTTCCTTGAGAAGGCCTGGTTGCCTCCCTTGCTGCAGTCAGGGGCCTATTCGGGGACTGGCAGTGCCAGCTCCAGCACTCACCGCTAGGAGAACTTGGGAAGTTACACTGACCTCTCACTGCCTCAGTTTCCTCGTCTGTACGATGGGGACATGAGAGTGCTCTCTTTATAGGCTTGTTGTCAGAATTAGAAGTTAATTCACATAAAGCACTAGGTGCACAGTTAAGTGCTAGGGGAAGTGTTAGCTCTCGTCACAAACTACAGGCCAGACCTGAGACTCAAGTAAAGGGAAACAGCAGCCTTCCTTACTCCTCTCTGCTCACCTGAGAGACTTCAGCTGGACACAGATACTACTGCCTGGCATGGGTGGGGCCTGTGGGCATGGACTCAGGCGTGCCGCCCTAGGCCTGATAGCTGACAACCATTCTTGGGGCCTGGGCCTTCCCAGGCGACACTAATGGTAAAGAACCTGCCTGCAGTGCCAGAGATGCAAGAGACCTGGGTTCAGTCCCGGGATCAGGAAGATGCCCTGGAGGAGGAAATGGCAACCCACTCCTGAAATTCCCATGGACAGAGGAGCCTGGCGGGCTACAGCAGAGTAGCCCATAGAGTCAAAGAGTCAGACGCGACTGAGTGCACCCACAGACACACAGATCCATCCCCAGCCTCCATCCGCTGGTCCTACAGCCTACCCGAGTCACACAATCTCTTCTTCACACGTGTCACATTATTTTCTAGTTGTTTTTTCAAGCATTCTCTAAGCTGTTACTGTTTTGTTGGCTTGTTTCAGATTTATATAAATCCCAGGATGAATTGTGTATATTACCAAAGATTTAATGTCACATGTAATGTGAAAATTATCATAGCATACTTTACCTTAAAAAAAACTCTCGTAGATGTTTTCAATCTTTTCCTTACTCCGAACCATAAATGTATTTGTGTGTGTATATGTACATCCAGATGAATGCCAACTTACAGTCCCATCAGCGTTGCATTAGAATACATAAAAAATTTTTTTTGGCCAAATCATGTGGCTTTCAGGATCTCGGATCTCCAACCAGAGATTGAACCTGGGCAACTGTAGTGAAAGCCTTAAATTGTAATCCCTTGGAATTCTAAACCTGGAATTCTAACTCCCAAAATATTTTTTTAAATTATTTTTTGAAAGAGTTGATTTACAATAATGTGTTAAAGGGTATAACATAGGGATTATTATTATTATTATTTTTTTTTTTTTGGCTGAGCTGCACAGCTTGTGGGATCTTAGTTCCCCGACCAGGGATCCAACTGGGGCCTGGCAGTGAAAGGACCAAGTCCTAACCACTGGACCACCAGGGAATTCCCACAATTCAGTATTTTTGCAGATCATTTTTCATAGGTTATGATAACAAAATGTATATAATTCCCTGTGCTATATGGTATATCCTTGTAGCTTACAGTAGTATCTGTTAATCCCATACCCGTTTGTCACTCCCCTTTCCCCCCTCCCATTTGGTAACCACAAGTTTATTTTCTGTATTTGTGTGTCTGTTTCGTTTGGCCAGGCTGTGCAGCCTGCAGTGTGTGGGATCTTAGTTCCCCAATCAGGGATTGAACCCAGGACCCCTGCAATGAGTGTGGAGTCCTAACCACTGGACTGCCAAGGAATTCCGTTCCTATTTTGTACATACATTCACTTGTATTATTTTTTAGATTTCACATATAAGTGATATCATATAGTATGTATCTTTCTCTACCTTATTTGACTAAGCATAATATTCTCCATGTCCATCCGTGTGGCTACAAATGGCAGTATTTCGTACTTTTTTATGGCAAGTATTTCCTGGTTGCGGAAGTAAGATCCATGTCTCAGGATAACTAAGCCTGAGAACCACACCTCCTGAGTCTGTGCACTCTGGAGTCCTTGTGCCACAACTAGAGAGAAGCTCGTGTGCAGCAACAAAGATCCTGCGTGCCACAACTAAGACCTGATGAAGCCAAATAAATATTAAAAAAAAACACAAGATCAGCATAGATACTTCTCCAAAGATGATGCAGCTTCCTTGGTGGCTCAGACGGTAAAGAATACACCTGCAATGTGGGAGAGACCTGGGCTCCATCCCTGTGTTGGGAAGATCCCCTGGAGGAGGGCATGGCAACCCACTCCAATATACTTGCCTGGAAAACCCCATGAACAGAGGAGCCTGGTAGGCTAGTCCATGGGGTCACAAAGAGTTGGAAATGACGGAACAACTAAGCACAGCACAGCAATAAACACAGGAGATGTTCAACATCATCAGTTATTAGGAAAATGCAAATCAAAGTTAAAAGGTACCACTTCACACCCACCAGGATGATTATGATAAAAAAGGTAGACAATTACAGGTGGTGATAAGGATGTGAAGCTGGAAGCTTGCACATCGCTGGTGGGTATGTAAGATGGTGCAGATGCTTGGAAAACATTTTTGTGGCTCCCCAAAAGATTAAACATAGAGCCATCATATGATCCTGAACTTCTAGATATGTATCTAGGGGAAATAAAAATATATGTTCATAACAAAGCTTGTACATGAACGTTCACAGCTGAATTTTTAATAATGAAAAAGTGAAAACACCTCAAATGTGTGTTAATTGATGAGTGAATTAAACAGTGTGGTGTATCTACAAAATAGAGTATTACTTGGCAACGAACAGTAATAAGTACTAGGGAGATGAGCCGAGATGAAAGGGCAGGAAGACCTTGAGCTCGCGGCCTCTCCTGAGCACACCAAAATTACAGCTATTTACAGAATAGCCATTGAATAAAAAGACCAGAGCCTACCCAAAAAGATCTTCTACAATTAAAGGCATACAGAAGGAACCACAATGATGCGTTTTTAAAAAAAAAAAAAAAAATTTATTTCTGATTAACCTCTCCACCTTTCCTGTGGAACGCACGACATGGCTGAGAACTGGAGCCAGGCTCCCATTTCTGCTGGAACACCAAGAGCCAGAAGGTCCTCTGGCCTAACCGGCCTTTTCCAAGTGTACTGTTTTAGATTCACGGTTCACAGCCTCTTCCCTTCACCTCCCCTTCCTCCTGTTCTAATGGAAAAGCCTGATCACGGGAGACCCCCACTCCAGCCAGGTCAGTAGTGGGACCACTGCCCAAGACACCCGAACATCCGAGTTTTCCTTAACAATCGACGGTGGAGGTGCCCGTCCGAGGAGGACAAGGAAAAGGCCCTTGCCCAGGTCCTTCGAGGTTGAACAAAACGCTAAAGGAGGCCTGGCTGCTGGCAACTCTTCAGGTGATTATTCCGCGGGAGAATACTCGTATCACCATATTTATGTCTGTAACATCGGTTTACTTAAGATACTACATAGGAATATACGTCCCCAACGTTTGCTCCAAATTCTCAGCTTTTTTCCCCCATCAGAAACAATCTCTACATGTGAAACTTCCCAGGTGTGGACTCCTTGTTTTCTGCTGGTCTAGTTTAAACGCAGCGTCGGGTCGCTATTGATGTCGGATACGCATAAAAGGAGATGTAGGAACTATTGTATTATCTGGGAACACCTTTTTCCATGACTCGGTAAGTTGTATCCGACGCGCTGGTGAAGCCCGAGGGTAGAGCAGAGCCTGAGTAGGTCTGTCTGCAAGCAGCATCGGGGTCACCAGAGCTGGCCTGGGACAGTGGAAGGACCACCGGGGGCCGAGCCCCCCTCGGCCGGAGCCTGCCAGGCGGGGGGCTGCTGCGGAAGACCAGGCAGTGTGCACCTCTGAGGTGAACTCACACGGACCCACGGAAA
>NW_011494609.1:1927858-1928398 GCF_000754665.1 Bison bison bison | reverse complement strand
GAAACACTGGTAGGATTTGAAGGAAGAAATGTGTTGTCACAGGCCCACCTTACACTGAGAAAATTCCCACGGGAGGCGAGGGAGAAAACGGCTTCCGGCCAACTCCCGACCCCACCACCACCGCAGGTCCTCCAGGCGGGATGGCAAGTTCTTGGAGTCCCGGCCCCACCCAGCACGGACGGGTGTCTTCACGCCGGGGGTCCTGCCCCTCAGCACCCAGCCCAAGGCGGTGTGGACCTGAGTCTTGACCCCCTCACATCACCTCGCACTAGAACGGACTCTGGGAAGACGGCGGCAAGCAGCGTCACAGCAGGCCCTGAGAGAAATATTCCAGCGCCAGCCATGGTCACCGGACCCTCGGTCCCGGGAAGGCAAGACACATCTTCCCCAGGTTCCCTAAAAAGTATGATGTTACCGTGAAAAAAATGGTAGGAGAAAAGAGAGAAAAACCCGCTACCCACTTCCGGTGAGCGACCCTGTGCCCTCCTCGGTGGGCGTGGCCAACGTCCTGAGCCGCCAGCGCTGAGCGACCGCCTGGGG
>NW_011494609.1:1915454-1927758 GCF_000754665.1 Bison bison bison | reverse complement strand
GCTCTTCCGATCTGTCTTCAGCCTCTGTTAACTGTTTCCTGAACGTGAACAGCAGGTCTGGTCAGGAGGCAGAAGACCACCTGCTCTCTGGGAAGCCATCTGGCCAAGACCGTTAAGAAATCCTGACGCATTTCCAAGGGAAGCTCTGATGAGAGGGGCCTCGAAGAAACGCGGAAGGAGGGTCAGACTTTTTTCTGATACAGAACCACCGAGAAAGCGGGTCCGTGCTGCCAGCTTCAGCTCCTGGGAGAGGGGCGGTGGGTGGTGGGGGAATGACTGCATTTCCACGGGCCGCCCTCGCAGTGCAGTCCCTTGCTCCTGGCTACATCCTGCAGAGCTTCAGCGGGAAGTTCTCAGTGATGAGGTGGTCGGGGTGAAGCAGCACCACGATGTTCACCTCAAACTCTGGGGGAGAGAAAGGACAGACAGGCTCAACGCTCACCGACTCCGGAGGCGCAAACGCCAGCCCCACTAGGGCTCTGCTGAAATCTGGACAGAGAGGCAGCAGCTCCTGCCTTGGGAGCTGCACACCCTCCCAAGTTTCCAGGAGAAATCGGTATAGGTGGCTACCCGGGCGGGACTGCCTGAGTATATCCGTCTTCTCACCCCCGGACACTCTAAGGTCCCGCATTCTCAAATACTCTCTTGTCCTCTGTCTCTACTGCACAGAATCTCCTAGAATCCCATCCGCTCACAGGTGCACTGTGGCTTTCTTTTTAACCTGTCCTACCATACTGGGTGGACTAGCGGACCCCACGCTGGCCCACAGCCCACCGGCAGCACCCCAGGCCAGGCAAGAAACAGCACTTGGAAAAGAAGGCAAGCCATCTCCCAGCCATCCCTTTGCAGCCGGGTTTATTTGTCCATGACACCTGTTCAAACGTTCCTCTGCTACCTTCAGCAAACAGTAGTCTTTCTTCCCGCTTTCTAGGTGCTAAGAGTCAGCACATGGATGACAGGGAAGGGGGTGCCTGAGGAGAGAGCCCCCGAAAAGAGAGAAGCCCAGGTCCCTCCCCAGTGTGAAGGGAAGGGGCTGGGGGCCGGCTCCTCCAGGGCCCCTCTGTGGCCGGAGTCCCAAGGACGGTGTCTCCGTGTGTGGCCGTCGCCTGGGCCCGGCACTGGCCAGGGCACGAGTGTGTACCGCAGTGGCTGCCGTGTTCCCTTCCTCTTTCTGATGGCTGTCACAGGCTGCAACACCCTCTGGGCTGCCCAAGTCTTCCCACCACCTTGCTGTCCTCCCTGGAGGGGACAGAGAGGAGGCCCGGCAGGCACAGAAGGCCCATGGCAGGACTGGTGCTGGCTTCCTCCCAGCGCGGAGGGCCATGGGCTCAGCTGGGGACAGCCGCGGGCCTGGCCGTGCCCAGGAAGTTCCCCAAGCTGGGCACCGTCGGAGTGAAGGGGCACACCCGTCGGAGTGAAGGGGCACACCCAGATGTGCGCCTAACTAAGGACTCGGGGCTCACCCTATTCCCCCTTGAGAACGGAACCTGACCTCCCAGCCATGAGACGGTGACCCCAGGGAAACGAGAGGCCGTGGTGCTCAATGATCACAGGCTACCTCCTTCCCGCGGGACCCCCTCAGCTGAAGGGGTGGTCACTGCACAAGCCCCCAAGCAAACAAAACATGAGCCACAAGGACAAAAGCACCACCAGTGTCTTGGCTGATGGGCTGAGGGCGTTATTTCTATGGAGGAATCATGGGCGCTACATTAAATGCTACATGGACGCTTTGTAAAGTCTGACAGAAATAAGGTGCAGACAGTACAGGTACCTAATGCATAGTGTAGCAGAAAAGAACAATTTTTGGATGTTTCTTAAAGTTTATGTAGCAAAACCAAGTTGAAAAATCGACAGATAAGCTCCTCCTCCTTAACTTAAAAATCAAAGGTGCAGCTGACCCTCGAACAACCAAGGTCAGGGAGGCTCCCACCCAGTCACACATCCACACGGAATTTACAGGCTGCCCCTTATTTGGCAATTTCACCACAACTGCAGTTCTCTATCTGCAGATTCAACCACAATACAAGGTGAAGGGAGAAAAAGCAGGATTGAAAAGTGCGTCTTAACGCAACTCAGATCTTGTGGTCCAAGTATCTGTCGTGCGATCACAGAAAACCACTGACTCCCCCTCAGCTGCCGGAGCCTCAGCCCTTGGGAAGATGACTGTTCACTGGGCTGTCACAGGTCTTGTGTCCCCATCAAATACCAGCCCATCAGAGGGCTGACCCGACCTCCCCACGAGCTTGGCTGGCTGGTCCCTGGCCAAGTTAGTGTCCTTCAGAGAGCATGTTGTCACGTGAGCAGCCCACGCTGTCTCCTGGGGGACGAAGCAAGTTCAACCCTGGGTGCCACCCAGCTGCTCTGCACGCATTTTTGTGCAGCAACCAAAGGGCTGGGTGCTCCGCGCTGCACCCGAGATCAGCAGACCAGCAGATCCACCCCCTCCCAGGGGCACCCTGAGGGCACGCACGTACCCACTTTGAAGTTGGTGGTCTCTAGCGTCGGGCAGGTGAATAGCCGGGGGAAGACCATGTAGATGGGGATGGAGAGGCCCCGACACACGTCCCCGTCGGCGATCTGAATGTTCTGAATCTCTGTGGCGTCGCGGGCGTAGCCTTCTGCACAGCCTGGAGCAGGGAGAGAGCATCGTGGGGTCAGGACACAGCGCACGTCCGTTCAGGCTGAGGCAGCAGCCAGTGACTCAGAGAAGGTGCATCAACAGGAGAGTCCCCTGCTGTCCCGCTGGCCCTGCAGGACCCTGGAGACGAGAGGCTGTGGGCCGGGGGCAGCGGAGGGTCAGGGGGCCTTACCGCACGTCTCCACGCGCACCAGCTGCAGCTCGATGCTTTTGATGGCGGCCTCTGAGCTCTCCACCACCAGCTCTCCCGTCAGTGGCTGTGTGATCACACAGTTGGTCGAGTTGAGATGTCCTTTGATGAGAAATTTGGGGAGCAAGGCCCTCTAAAACGAGACAAAACCAGACACGTCAGGAATGGGAGGTGCCGGGAGAAATGACTCGAGCCTTTCTGGTACAAAGAAGAACTGAACACAGAGTCTGGTAATTTACACAAAACTCACTGGGAGCCTGGCTGACAAAACTGGCAAAACTGGACAACAGCGCTTAAAACAGTCTGAGTAACAGACTGAATGATCCAACGACTTATCGACAGACCTAAGGTACCTGACAAAGACCAGCTGTCTCGCCAAAGCAGCCTTCCTGCCTGCCTTAGGTCTGCACAACTCCGTCTGACCAAGCGCCATGATATGAGAATGTCTGAGGGACTTCCCCGGTGGCGCAGTGGGTAAGAATCCGCCTGTCAACACAGGGGACACGGGCTCGATCCCTGGTGCAGAAGGATTCCACATGCCGTGGAGCAACTAAGCCAGGGTGCCAGGACTATTGGGCCCTCGCCGTAGAGCCCGCGCTCGGCAACCAGAGAAGTCACTGAGAGGAGGACCTTGCGCACTGCAAGAGCGGCCCCTGCTTGCTGTAGCTTGAGAAAGCCCTCGCAAAGCAGTGAAGATCCAGCGCAGCCATAAATAAGTAACATTTTAAAAAATGTCTGAGGAAGCTGACAAGAGTGTTTAAGGACAATCTGTCACCAAGAAAAAAAGAAAATCAATTTAAAAATGTTCCCAATTATGCAGTTTTGAAAAACCAAGAAGAGATTAACTTTATTTGTGAAGAGAACAACTCTTCTTCCATGCTGGGCTAAACACCTATGGACCTTTTCTCTTTGGACAGAGGAATATGTCGTGGGGGAGTGACGCTGTGGTGGGGAGAACGGGTCTGAGGAGCTAGAGACACTGCCTAGCACTCCTTCCTACGGCGGGGTCCCAGTTACCCTGAAGTCAATTCAGAGTTTAGAACACACTGTCCAATAGAAACATGAGGTAAGCCACAAATGTGAAGAAGTGAACGTGTAATTTAAAATTTTCTACTAGCCACATTAAAAAAAGTAAGAGGAAACAGGTGAAATTCTTCAGTATATTGAAAATACTGTTTCTTCCACATACAATCAGTATATTACAATCATACACGATGCTTTAAATTCTCTTTTTTCACACCGAGTCTTTGAAACCCAGCCGGTACCTCACAACTACAGAGCCCGCGTGCTGCAACTAGGAAGCCTACCAGGCTGCGCTCCCCAAGAAGCCCCTGCAGTGAGAAGCCTGGGCGCTGCAACGCTGGGGGCAGTGGGACGCAACCAGAGAAAGCCCGCACAGAGCAATGAAATCCCAGCACAGCCGAGAGAGAGAAGGATGGAAGGAAGGAAAGTCGCCCTGGTGCCGCGACTACGGAGCACGTTACCTCTTTGACGTTCTGCAAGGTGTCAGGTGTGATTGTGAAGTCCACGGGGCTCGGAGTCCATTTCCCCTTCTGAGGCTAAAACAGGGGGAAGAACCGAAATCAGGAGAGAGTCCCACAGCTCCAACTTGTTTTTCCTCGTTTCAGGAAATGCAAGGCAGCACAAGAACGGGAGACCTTGGTGCCAAGAGGCAGGGTGCCTGGGTTCTAAAACAGTTCTGCCAGGAAACAAGGCTGTGTCTGTCCAATGTCTTCATCCCCCTGACTCAAGTTTCCGCATCTGGAAAATGGGGGGGCCAGGCTTCTTTGTCTCGAAGGTCCCTTGCAGGTCCAGAATTTAAAAGCAGAGCGGGATTACTGGGAGACGTTTATTTGAAGCCGTCTCTGAGAATAAGATTGTACACCGAAGTGTCTCTGTGACGGGCCCTGTGCAGTGCCGTTGCTGCCGCGGACCCACTGCGCAGGTGAGGTCAGTGAGGCCCAGACGGCTCACCTGGTCGCTCAAGTCCAGAGCAGAACGGACAGTCAAACCCAGGCACCCTGGTTCCACAGCTGGTGCTGTTAGCCACTCAGCTGTACAACTAACCTTCTACCATGAAGAATCACACTGTAGCGTAACAGATTAATTATCAGCGTTATGGAGATTTGTTAACAATGACCACCTCCATCACACAGGCACAGAATCCATCAACACAGCCAAGCTTCCTGGGGGCCTGCCTGGTGCCTTTTACTCACAGGTTGGGGCCCAAAGGCCACTGAGGCCCTGATGGCGTGGGAGCTGTGGAGGAGAAAGGCCCCTGACCAGCCTGCCAACTTTACCCACCAAAAGCTTACTCTCGGAAATAGTCTTCTTGAAGCTACTCTTTTTACCAATAGGTTCACGAACATATTCTTTCGTGAATATATTTTTCCTCACAGCACATAAAGGAATATTTAACTTGTCAACTGTGGGTCATGGCGTAGTTTGGCTTCTAGTGAAATTATTCACAGAGACCGTGACCCCTGGGGGCTAACTGTGGGTGACCTCCAGGAGCAGGGAGGAAGCCCCCGGTGGCTCTGCCACCATCAGCCTGAGTGGTCACCAGGCGCCCAGCCCTAGGCAGGGGGCTGAATTTGGGCTTATTCTTCACACAGGTGGAGGCTCTTTTTATATAAGACATGAAATGGCATGTGATTTTTTTTTTTAAGGGAGTAATCTACATGAAGAAGAAAATTTTTTTAGCTTCCATTTGAAAACCCTTGATTGGACAGAAGGAAAACATCTGTTTCTAAATGAAGTGACTTCCAAAAATGAGAAATATTTTCATATTTTTTTAAAAACCGTAGCACTGAAAGAAACATCTACTGAAATTTTATAGAGGGAAACTACACATAATTGAAAATCCTAAAAAAGTCACAAAATTGATGCAAGGGCATCAGTGATTTCACCGATCTTATGCGGAAGGGCTCTTACATCTTCAGTCATCACTAAGGCATCCGTGGACATTTCATAATAGGGTTAAGAGGCCCTGCCCCAAAGGCCTGGAGAGAACTGAGATACAGGGACTCCAGGGCCGTGGGCACGAGTACCAGCCCCGACAGGTCCCCTGGGGGGAGGGGACCTAGCCCCCTCGGTTGGCACGTGAAAGGACTGCTTAAGGACACTCTGTCAGTGCAGAGTCCTGGCAGAAGGTGTCAGAAAAGGCTCTCCCTGCCCCCTTCCCCAGCACCCCGGTGTGTTCCTGCCTCGTGGGCTGAGAACGCAGGGCCCTGGCCTTCCTACCCCACAGCCGGGCACGTTTCTGCCAGCCGTTTACGGAAGCAGCCATGAAGGACGAGACGATGCCTCCCTCCAGGACCAAGGGCAGGCTTGCGCACCGTCTGCTGAGATGAAGGTGGGCCCCCCGGCCTGGGGCTCCTCAGGTGAGGCACAGACCCCTCAGGTGCAGCACCCCGTGGGCTAGGGGCATCGCCCGGAGGGTCTGGCCCAGGGGATGACATGCACGCTGCTACCCTGCTGCTGGCCAGGCCGGGAGAATCATGCTCCCCTGTCTCTGACCCAGGAGTCCCAGGCCCCTGTGCCGCACCCAAGGAGCACTAGCAGCTAACTCACTGCTGCTAAGTGGGCGCAGTCCCAGGCCCCGCAGGAGAGTCCTGCTACCGAGCGCAGGCCCCCCGAGGGCGGCTTACGGTGGAGTGGACGATGAACTCGCAGGTCTTGGTCAAGTCCTTGGCCAGCAGGGACCGCCGCATGTCACAGCGCAGGGTGTACTGCAGAGAAAGGCAGAGGAGACGTTCTTGAGAGCGTCTGCTCTCATCACAGAATTACACAGACAAGGTTCCATCCCATTAATGCATCATACGAAATCTGTGTACATAACCGGGGGAGTTAATGCTCAAAATGAAAAGTATTTCTGTAATAGACACCTCAGCCTGTGCCCAGGGCCATCCTATCGCTAGACCCCTGGAAGGGGTGCAGAGTCTCACGGAGCCCCCCCTGTCACACGGGGAAAGACTTGCGAGGCAGAGCTGGGCATCAGCCTCCCTGTGTGAGCCCAGACAGGGAACACAGCCTCTCTGAGCTTCAGCTTCCTGCTCTAGAAGATGAGGACACTGATGCGACTTTAGTGAGGACCCAGTGAGATGACAAGTCAGGGCTGGCACATCACGGCTCTGGGTGAAACAGCAGCGACTTTGTAGAAAGGATGAGAAATCATGGCAGCAGAGCTGCAAACCCTGGGGCATCGAGACTCATAGCCAATGAGGCAGATGCCCCATACCTTCTGTGAGACAGGCCCTGAGCCCCACGAGGGGGAGCCCGCCACAGAGCTGGGCGCCAGGCTGGAAACTCGACCTGTCCCTTCCCATCCTGTCCATAGCAGTGAGAGACTGCTAACAAAACTCAACGGCACATTACTGTCTTAAACAAACAAACAAAAATCGTGTACGTTTAATAAAGCAAGCTAGTGTTTTAATCATCTGGGGAAAAACATTACAAATAATCTGTAGAACTGGAACCATATGTGTAGTGAGTCAAGAAGTTACGACTATTATGACCGACCTGTCCAGGTTAAACGAGAACTATGTACTGAAGGTACTTACTATGTATTAAGGGTCTCCTGGGAGAGGAAACGTTAGAAAAGAAATAAAAAAGAACACCGTTGTCTACAAGGGCCTTTATATGTGTGTGTGTATAGTCTCAATCATACACACACACACACACACACACACACACACGTTGCTACTGTTAGTTGCTAAGTCGTGTCCCACTCTTTTGCCACCAGGCTGTAGCCCACCAGGCTCCTCTGTCCGTGGATTTCCCAGGGGCAAAAACACACATATATTTTCTACCGAGACTTCAGTCTGGTCCCCCAGCCAGACCAGCTCAGCAAGGACTGCACTACATATGCATCTGTTGTTCACATATGTAACACATACACGCGTGTATCTGTGTAACTGACCTTCCTGTACAGCCCACACGCTATGGGCAGTATTTTGTTAGGGCCTGCCTGGTCTCCCTGATTCTTTTCCCAATGGGAGTGCCCTTCCTCATTTTCAGCCGCAGGGGTTTGAGAGGGCTGGCTTCCCCCAGCCCACCCTGGTTTGGAAGTGACCAGAAAGCCAGGAGCGCTGCTAGACCAGGGGAGGAATCCTTTCTGTGGGGGTGGCCAAGCCAGGAGAATGTTCTCTGCCACCAAGAACACAGAGCTGGGGGCTGACCGGTGTCCCCTCTCCCAGCCTCGACAGTCCCCTGGAATTGTGAGTTCCAGGATCCAATGTCCCTTTTTTGGCTAAGCCAGTTTGAGCAAGATTTCTATAATTTGTAAATGAAAGACTGTGAATAATGGGTACCAACTTTTGGTCACTAAAGGTTTTTTTTTTTTAAGTGTGAAAGCAGTAACTGGTAATATAAGGCAGCTGGTGATGAGTGGGAGAGGGCAGAAAGATGGAGAAAACAGGAAAACACCAATGTGTTTTAGGAACTGCATGGAAACCTGGGTTCAATCCCTGGGTTGGGAAGATCCCCTGGAGAAGGGAATGGCTACCCACTCCAGTATTCTTGCCTGGAGAATCCCACAGACAGAGGAGCCTGGCGGGCTACAGTCCATGGGCTCACAGAGAGTCAGACACAACTGAACAATTTTCACTAAATTCTTTTACAGCACTTTCTTGATTAATTCTGACAATTCAAAGGTAAGGACGGTTGACATAACAGATAGTCACCATGAATTCATTTATTTAATCATTCAGCAATTATTTACTTGGCATGTTCTGGGTGCCGGGAACTAGGCTGAATAAGTACTTCACAAAGAGACCTCATCAACCCCCAGGAGGAGAGGTCATGAAGGCCGTCTGGGTCACAGAGATGGGATCTGAGTTTACACCTGTCTGCGGCAGACACCCACGCTCCAAATCTTTATGCAATATGGTAATTCAAGCCCGGGTCTGTCTGCTGCAAAGCCCTGGATCTTTTCACTCTGTTTGGATCTTTCCCAAATATTAATGAGTGATCTACATGGCAAGGCCTACAGGAGGTTAAGGAGGGTCAGACATGAGCAGGGCTCCCAGAGGAGGTATAAGACTCGATTTCTTTTTTGGCCATGCTGTGTGACATGTGGGATGTGACATGCTTTGTTCCCTGACCGGGGATGGAACCCAAGTCCCCTGTACTGGAAGTGTGGAGCCTTAACCACTGGACTGCCAGGGAAGCCCCAAGATGCGATCTCTTCTGACTTGACAGTAAACACACCATGGATGGGAATGAGGAAAGAAGACACAGCCCAACAGATTTAAAGCAGACTCCTAGAAGGGATATTATCACCATGAACAAGGAAGACAGGCATCTCGATCATTTACTTCTGAAACCATTTCAGCAGACATGTTGGTACTGCTGTACTTTGTGTTAAGAGGATAAAACCCCGCTAGTAGGGCCACGAGAGGAGAACAAAAATAAAACCACCCTGTGATTTAAACAACTTTTAAAGGAAAAAGTGGTTGTACAGAGGACAGCTGGGAAGACTGACAGCTTCCTGTATGCTCTGTCTACAAATAAGGATGAGAGGTGGATGCAAATGTGGCTGAGGAGAATCAGAGCAAATATGATGGAGTCCTCCGCCTAAGAAGTTACGAGGAAACCAGGCCCTGTGAGCTGGCAACCTACTACTGGCTACATTTTAAATCCTTTATGTTGTCAGCCTTTTTACTATTTTTACATTACGGTACCACAAGGCAATTCAAATGATAAATGAAAAGTGTCTCTGCACCCATATGATTTGAGAAAGACTGTTGTTAAGGCTCAACAAGAACACCTTCTCTCCCAAGTCACACACCCAGGAATCTTCACGGAAAGTGTGATGAGTCCTGGCGCTGAGAAGGCCACGCCCTGCGGGACCACAGTGGCCGCTGCCCCTCTGGGTGGCACCTGCCCCACTGTCCAACCAAGAGGCTGGAAGAAGGCCTGTCCAGAGACTGAATGAGTGCACGGATGAATGAGAATGAGATCAGGAAGTCGCAATCCTGGTGTCTCTCAAGACGCATGCTTCTCAAAAGAAGCAGTGGCAAATCTGGGTTAAGAACTGGGAGTTAGATGACACTGGAGAATTTCTGTTCCCCCTGAGAGGTGTGAAAACGGTAACTGGTGTTACGTAGAAAGAATGTCCCTGTCTTCTGGTGATTTTGAGATGAAGTGTCAAGATTCTGTAACTAACTTTGAAATGATTCGGAATACAGATGAAACAAATGTGGCAAAATTCTAATAAATGTTGAATCCAGGTAATAAGCAAAAGAGTGACCAGCTCTTATAAATGTGAGGTTGAGAGGACATCTCTATGGTTTCAGAAATTTATGAGATATTTGGGGAGGTGCAGAATTCCACGTTACAGCATTCTAAGGCTGATGTTCAAAGTGGTAAAATCTGATGACCAAAATAAACTGAGGTCAGGGTGAGTATTTACTAAAGAAGTAACCACATGCTAACTCTCCTTCTGCATTTGAACTGGTTTCCAACTCACACACAGCTGCACAGGACCCCAAATTTTGTATTTTCATCTGATGCCCTTCCAGGCAGTATGTGAAAAAGGGTGAGACTTCCAACTTTATGTTAAACAAATCAATCTTTTAACAAGAATGCTAAACACAGGAAAAGAAAGTGACAAGTAAGAAGTATGACCACAGAAAATTGGATGTTATTCTATTGTTTCTAATGAATGTATGCTTCTATTAGTAAATAGATAGCATCAAAGAAGAGCTGTGTGGGTAAACCAGGTTGCTGCTGATTCTGGCAAGAGAAAAAAAAATAATTTTGAAAATGCGATGTTTGAGAGATTTTCTGCAAGGAGACCCAACCAGTCCATCCTAAAGGAGATCAGTCCCGAGTGTTCATTGGAAGGCCTGATGTTGAAGCTTAAACTCCGATACTTTGACCACCTGAGCTGACTCATTTGAAAAGACCCTGATGCTGGGAAAGATTGAGGGCAGGAGAAGAAGGGGACGAGAGAGGATGAGATGGTTGGATGGCATCACCGACTCAATGGACATGGGTTTGGGTGGACTCCAGGAGTTGGTGATAGACAGGGAGGCCTGGCGTGCTGTGGTTCATGGGGTTGCAAAGAGTTGGACACAACTGAGTGACTGAACTGAACTGAACTGAGAGATTTTCAGTCTTCCTAAAAAAAAAAGAAAAAAAAAATGCAGTTTTCATTCACTTTCTTTCATGGTAAAAATATTCTGCACCTTGAAAGTGGGTCAGAGGACTTGGGTCTCTACACCAGCTGTGTGTCTACACAAGTGGCTCCTTTTGAGTCCAGACAGTTTACTGTCCCTTCTTATGAGCGGCCCAAAGCCTTCAGTGTATTTACTGCTGAAACAGGTACACTGACAAGAAAGGACTAGAAAAGTTTTTGTACAGAAAGATATTTACTGCAATAGATTACATCACACTACATGTGTTTCTTTTTGACCAATCTTTCAAGCCATTCATAAAACCCACATGCACACAAACCATGCGTTAAACTCTCATGAGTGTTTGGAGAATTTTTATTTTTAAAGCGCTGCATTTTTAAGTGGGGGAATCATCTCTACCAGGACCAAATTTTCAGCTAAAACTTAATAAATCAAAAAAATTTCCTAACTGCCAGTCCTCTTGCACACACGTGAGACAAAATGCTTTTGTCTCATCCGGCGAGGGACCGGCTGCAAGGCTGATATCACAAAAGTACCTTTCTTTCCACCGAATAAAGGAAAGGCTCTTTTTCTCTCGCTCTGAGTCATGACTCCAAACTGTGCCTGAGACAACAATGGGGACTGTGACAGACATCCTGAACCGGCAGAGGTGGACAGGAAGTCATAAATCCACCTCCCCCCACTCATTTACACGGGCTGTTCAGTAAAGAATACAGGCCTATGTCAGAGCGCTAGCCTTTGGATATGAAACAAAGAGATATTTATACGTTCGAAACAGACAAGCTGGTGCGGGTACCAGAGAGACGTGAGGGCATATCTATTACCAACAATAAAAGCGCCCCCGACGGCGTCAGCGTGGCCTGCACAGAGCCCCAGAGAAACAACGGGATTCCTGAAGAGAAGCTACAGTGTGGGTTCTCCAGGGTCTCCTCCAAGGATAACGGTCGTATTCATATACACACACTACGTTCTGCCGGGCAAGATGAGAAATTAGTACAGAACGCAGGAGGGGCTCAGCCACGCCTACAGCGTTAACTTCTTGGGCCCATTTATTTAAGAACTTTCAGTGACACAACGAGCAAGCTGTCGTGCAGAAGAGAAGTCAGGACACGCACCTGGATGTTGACGAACACGCCGTGGTACGTCTCGTACAGAACTTTGTTACTCTTCACGTGCAGCGGAAACTCGAAAGGAATTTCTGTTTTGCCGCCGGGAAATTTTCCTGGCTTTACCATTTCGATGGTACTGTTGATGACCTGGATGGGCTGCAAGGACACGCACAAGTCGATCCATCAGCCCGCGCTTCTTGTTATGTGACTGTGGCTAGTGAATCAA
>NW_011494609.1:1915104-1915354 GCF_000754665.1 Bison bison bison | reverse complement strand
CCCCACCCCCACCATCCTGCTGCTCTGGGAGCCTGGCGCTGTCCAAGTTGGGTTCATTTTTAGGGCTGGACGCTGCGGTGTTGGGTGCAAGTAGGAAATGCACTGATACATTTCTCTCTCTTATCCCCAAGTATCTCAGCTTGACCGTCCCCTAACAACCCTTCTGACGTGTACCCCCACCTTCAGCGTGAAGCAGACTTGCAAGGAACCTAGGGAGGAGCAGACCCCCTCCTCCCCACCCCAACCCCCC
>NW_011494609.1:1910121-1915004 GCF_000754665.1 Bison bison bison | reverse complement strand
ACCCCCCGGCCCCAGCTCCAGGCACCCGGGCAGTCTGGGCCCTGGGAGCAGACTGTTCGCACACGTGCCTCAACGGCAGGCACTACACCTTCCTGAGGGAAGGTACTCCAAGCCTTGGTTTACAACCACACTGAGAAAACCCACAACTCTGGAAGCGAGTCTCTCAAGTGCTGATGGAGGAAAAGAAAAGAAAGCTGTGGGGACACGTGGACAGGCCCTGAAATCTGCATGCTCTTTGTGAACCCTTCTTTCCCCTTAACTCCTCCTCCTCGGAACTTAAAAGAGTTAAATCTGCCCTTCAGGAAAAAGAAACTACGTACAGCAGAAAGTTTACATCCTAGAACACAGACCCTCAAGCAACAGGAAAGAAGGGTTCCACCGGCATTCTTACCTGGATGCAGCTGGACTAAAATAACAGTTATAATAACAGTTTTGCTTTAGGAAGGTCAGAGGTGAGAAGGCCCAGGCACAGTTTCCCAGAGCACACTGGGCTCTGTAAGGGCTGAAGGTATCCCCCTCAAGTCCCCCTAACCCTGTCTGATGAGAATAAACACAAGCAGACTTTCGGTAACAGCATATATTCAGAATCAAAATATCTGCATGTGTTTTTTTCAGTTTGATTACTGAGTCGTAAAAGCACGCCTGCCACCGTTCCCAGCAAAATAACAACAATGAAGCTGAGGCAGCACGTGCAAACCAACCCCAAACACTTGGAAAAGGAACTAAAAACGTGCAAGTCAGGCATTCTTACCTTAACGGAATTATAGAAGGCTTCGAACACCCCCACGCTCTTGGCACTGAGCTGCAGGTTCACGGTTCCTTCCACCGTCAGGGAGAGGCCCTGGTGCTGGACTGAGTCCTTCCCAGATATGACCACCACTCCGGACAGCATTTCCTGGGGAGGGGAGAGAGCCACCCGACACGTTAGCATGGCTCTTTCATCCGCCTGGTTCACTAGCAAAGTCGGCCTCTGGAACCATCAACGTGGTCCAAGATGAAGACGCTCAGTGGACACTTGTCACAGACAGATACCCGGACGGCACTGTGGGGAAGGCCCGGCCCTGGGGGTCCAAGGGGGTAGAATCTTATCCCCCCACCACCTTCCGGACACAGCTTGATTCCCACTGGACAATCCCAACACAGGTCCGGTTTCAAAAGGGCAAAGAGCAGGGCCTGGGGGAATGGCAGATTCAGAGCCACCAGGCACAGGAGCGTGTATGACGACCCCCTCAGAAGGATGACACAGGGAAGACCCTCTTCTTTACCTTCTTCCTCAGTGACGCTAAGATGAGGACACACTGGCAAAGGCACGAGCAGCTCAGCGGGATGTCCCCTGCCCAGCGAGCCTAGGGGCCACCCTTCAGCACCCTCCGCCCCCCACCCCGCCCCACTATCCTGCTTCACAAGCTGGTGGACGGTCCAGCACAAGGACCCCGCACCAGACCATCATTCACTTCTCCGAAGACACTGAAGTCGGAGAACACAGACATTAACCTCACGCCTGCCTGTCACCTCAGACCTGACAGTCTCCACCTGCGATGGGGGTTTGTGTGCAGCAGGGAGCTAAGGACTGTGGTGCTGGAGAAGACTCTTGAGAGTCTCTTGGACTGCAAGGAGATCCAACCAGTCCATCCAAAGGAAATCAGTCCTGAATATTCATTGGAAGGACTGATGCTGAAGCCGAAGCTCCAATACTTTGGCCGCCTGATAGGAAGAACTGACTTATTGGAAAAGACCCTGATGCTGGGAAAGATTGAAGGCGGGAGGAGAAGGGGACGACAGAGGATGACATGGTTGGATGGATTCACGAACTCAGTGGACGTGAGTTTGGGTAGACTCCGGGAGTTGGTGATGGACAGGGAGGCCTGGCGTGCTGTAGTCCATGGGGTCGCCAAGAGTCGGACACGACTGAGCAACTGAACTGAACTGAACCGAAGAGCATCCACAGCAAATACAAAACGACACCTTTCTGAAATGACCTTCAGATTCGGTGCGTGATTGCTGTCACGTGATGATATGATGGCAGAAAAAGAAAAAAAATGCAAAAGTTAAAAATGGCCCCACAGATCGAAGTGTTAAAAAAAAATACCTGTTCTACTGGCATTTAAATCTGTTTATCTTTCGTTTCCTGTAGTCACTGGGTAGAAAAACATTCACCGAGTTTTCACAATCTGTGAAATCAGGGGAGTGGGGGATATTCTATGTATCTTGAAGTGAAGTGAAGTCAAAGTTGCTCAGTCATGTCTAACTCTTTGCAACCTCATGGGCTATACAGTCCATAGAATTCTCCAGGCCAGAATACTTGAGTGGGTAGCTGTTCCCTTCTCCAGGGGATCTTCCCAACCCAGAGACTGAACCTAGGTCTCCCACATTGCAGGCGGATTCTTTACCAGATGAGCCACTAAGGGAAGCCCTCTATGTCTCTTAAATATTCTAAGTATTTTGGTTTTGTTTACTGTTCCCCACCCCAAAGCCCTGAAGTCTAAATTAAAACAGTATCAGCTCCATTTTAAGCAGAATTCAAGAGGTAGAACGCATTTTGTTCTTTACGTTAAGAAGCTCATAAGCAAATTTGCACGAAAATTCTTCTGAAATACTAATTTAACTTTTAAATTTTTAATTAAAATTAGTTCTATTAACTTCTGTACAATAGAATGAAATAAAAACCTAAGTTTTCATCAGTTAAATCCACTAGTATATTTTTAAAAATATATAGTGTCCCAGAATTGAAATCGGACAAAATAATTTCACACACTTTATCAATTAAACAACACATTGGCACTTGGTTCCGCTTCTATTTAATTGAAACATTTTCAGCTAATCTCATGGGAACAGAATCTGAGCTGACTACTGAATGCCACAGTATAAGCACAATATCAATAGAACTGTTTCCTTCCTTAATCCCTATGGCAGAAGAAGGAAAAAGCGGTGAAGTACCTGGGAAATTATCAGAGTAAAAATTTTATCACTCTCTTGTCATTCTTTAATTTGAACTAAGAAATGACAGTAGAGAGAATATTAAGAAATTAAGTAGAGAGAAATTAAGAAAATGTGTGTATGTTAGTTGCTTAGTCGTGTCGGACTCTTTGCGACCTCATAGACTGTAGCCCCCCAGACCCCTCCGTCCAAGGGATTCTCCAGGCAAGAATACTGGAGAGGGTAGCCATGCCCTTCTCTAGGGCATCTTCCTGACCCAGGGATTGAACCTAGGTCTCATGCACTGCAGGTGGATTCTTTACTGTCTGAGTCACCAGGGAAGCCCATGGTACAGTCACAAAAACTGAACAAATTAGCCTGTAAATGAGGCAAATAGGTCTTATAGGTCTTTCTTCAGGGGAAAAAATAGCAAAGCAAATAACTAATCAAGAAATAACAAATAGCAAAGACACAGCAGTAATCAAATAATAATAAAAGAACACATTGTTCAACCGCACAGAAGTGAATGTGAAAAGTCAACAAAGTGATTCATTTTTCTAGGGAAATGTAATTTATCCAAACTAACTCCAAAGGAGATGGGAAAGCTAAACAAACAAGTTAGAAAAATTAGAAAAAGTTACACACGAGTCCCCCACACCCACAAAGCACCAGGCCTAGAGAGCTTCATAGATCATTCCCAAATGTTTAAGTGCAGAAAACACCAATATTAAACTACTCCAAAACACAGAAAAAGAATTTCTTTTTAAAAAAGTTAAGCAAATACAACGACACCAAAGTAAGACAAAATCTATACACACCTGATCTGCCTCCTGAGAAATCTGTACGCAGGTTAAGAAGCAACAGTTTGAACTGGACATGGAACAACAGACTGGTTCCAAATTGGGAAAGGAGTACGTCAAAGCTGTATCTTGTCACCCTGCTTATTTAACTTATATGCAGAATACATCATGAGAAACGCTGGGCTGGATGAAGCACAAGCTGGAATCAAGATTGCCGGGAGAAATATCAATAACCTCAGATATGCAGATGACACCACCCTTATGGCAGAAAGTGAAGAGGAACTAAAAAGCCTCCTGATGAAAGTGAAAGAGGAGAGTGAGAAAGTTGACTTAAAACTCAACATTCAGAAAACTAAGATCATGGCTATCCGGTCCCATCACTTCATGGCAAATGGATCGGGAAACAATGGAAACAGTGACAGACTTTATTTTGGGGGCTCCAAAATCACTGCAGATGGTGACTGCAGCCATGAAATTAAAAGACGCTTGCTCCTTGGAAGGAAAGTTATGACCAACCTACACAGTATCTTAAAAAGCAGAGACATTACTTTTCCAACAAAGGTCTGTCTTAGTCAAAGCTATGGTTTTTCCAGTAGTCATGTATGGATGTGAGAGCTGGACTATAAAGAAAGCTGAGTGCTGAAGACTTGATGCTTTTGAACTGTGGTGTTGGAGAAGACTCTTGAGAGTCCCTTGCACTGCAAGGAGATCCAACCAGTTCCAACTAGGAAATCAGTCCTGAATATTCATTGGAAGGACTGATGATGAAGCTGAAACTCCAATACTTTGGCCACCTGATGTGAAGAACTGATTCATTGGAAAAAACCCCGATGTTGAGTAAGATTGAAGGCAGGAGAAGAAGGGGACGACAGAGGATGAGATGGTTAGATGTTATCACCAACTCAATGGGCATGAGTTTGAGTACACTCTGGGAGTTGGTGATGGACAGGGAGGCCTGGAGTGCTGCAGTCCACAGGGTCACGAAGAGACAGACACGACTGAGCAACTGAATTGAACTGATCAACATGAAGAGAATTTCAGGAAGGAAGATAGTGGGGTAGAAAATTAATATACAAAAGTCAAGAAGGCAACACGTCCACAACAACAATCAGTGAGAAAACATGTTGGAAAAAAATGTTTTTTCAACAGCAAAAAAAAAAAAAAAAA
>NW_011494609.1:1894957-1910021 GCF_000754665.1 Bison bison bison | reverse complement strand
AAAAAAGGCTTTCCTGGTGGCTCAGTGGTAAAGAATCTGCCTGCCAATCAGTTCAGTTCAGTTCAGTCACTTAGTCGTGTCCGAATCTTGGCGACCCCATGAACTGCAGCACACCAGGCCTCCCTGTCCATCACCAACTCCCAGAGTTTACCCAAACCCATGTCCATTGAGTCGGTGATGCCATCCAACCATCTCATCCTCTGTCATCCCCTTCTCCTGCCCTCAATCTTTCCCAGCATCAGGGTCTTTTCCAATGAGTCGGTTGTTGGCATCAGGTGGCCAACGTATTGGAGTTTCAGCTTCAGCATCAGTCCTTCCAATGAACACCTAGGACTGATCTCCTTTAGGATGGACTGGTTGGATCTCCTTGCAGTGCAAGGGACTCTCAAGAGTCTTCTCCAACACCACAGTTCATGGGCTCAGCTCCTGGTCCGGGAAGATCCCACATGCTCAGAGCAGCCAAGCCTGTGTGCCACAACTATTAAACCTGTGCTCTAGGGCCTGGGAGTTGCAACTACAGAGTCCTTGAGCCACAGTGACTCAAGCCCGCTGCTCTAGAGCCTGTACTCTGCAACAGGGGACATCACCTCAATGACAAGCCCTCACACCGCAACTACAGAGTAGCCCTCTGCTCACTGCAACTAGAGAGAAGCCGGAAGGAACAAAGAGCCTTCAGTGTGGCCAAAATAAATACATAATAAAATCATCTTTTTAAAGGCAACAAAAGTTAAAATATATAAATCAATTTAACAGGAAATGAATAAAACCCTGATAAGAGGAAAACTTCAAATATAGTTGAAGAGCACAAAAGAAATACATGGAAAGTCATATCCTGTTTTTGAAGTTTTATCACTCTTAACGTGTCTACTTTCAATCTATAAAGGTAACATAATCCAAAGAAGACAACATCAGAATTTTTCTTTTCTTTTTTTGGAAGGGCATGGTATGGTATTGTAAGATAGATTAGAAAGCTGATTTTTAAATTCACCTGGAATAATAAATAGGTTCTAAAATGAGGAGGAAAGAGGGGGACTAGCCCGGTGAGATACTGTAACACCACAATAACTTACAAAGTGTGGGGCAGGGCGTATGTGGGCTGAAAGATCAATAGGACAAGAGGGAAACCCCAGAAATAGACCCAGATTATAGAGGAATTTAACAGATGATGAAGCACTTTAAATCCAGAAGGATTTATTCACTAAATAATACTGGAAAACTAGCCAGAGATCTGGGATAAAAAGCGGCCAGAAAACTGGCAAAAAAAAGAAAAAAATTAAGTGGGATTCTTACTGAAAACCTTTGTACACAAGAAGTTCTAAATACAAACACCTGAATAACCAAAACTTTAGAAGAAACCAGAAAATGATTTTTATCACCTCAAAGTGGGACACGCCTTTCTAAGAATGATTCAAAACTCTGAATAATAAATATGACTGCCAAACCAAAAATAGTTTATTACATAAAAGTGATTATGAGCAACAATGCTTATATAAATGATAAACTAGGGAAATAATGCAACATAATAGGCAAAAAGCTAATTTCTCTAATATTATAAGAAATAAAAAAACAAACCACCTTGGGCTTCCCTGGTAGCTCAGTGGCAAAGAAAGAAACCGCCAGCCAATGCCAGGAGACACGGGTTCGATTCCTGGTCTGGGAAGATCCCACACCCTGCAAAGGAACAAAGCCCAAGCGCCCCAACTATTGCGCATGCGCTCTGGAGCCCAGGGGCCGATACGACGGAGTTCACACGCTGCAACCACTGAACCAGGAGCGCCCTAGAGGCCACGCCCCACCGGAGAAGCCACTGCATTGAGAAGCCCACGCACCGCACCCAGAGGGCAGCCCATGCGGCAAGAAGACCCAGCACAGCCAAAACAAATACACAACATCATAGGCTGCTAAGTCACTTCAGTCGTGTCCGACTCTGTGCGACCCCATAGACGGCAGCCCACCAGGATCCCCCGTCCCTGGGATTCTCCAGGCAAGAACACTGGAGTGGGTTGCCATTTCCTTCTCCAATGCATGAAAGTGAAAAGTGAAAGTGAAGTCGCTCAGTCGTGTCCGACTCCTAGCGACCCCATGGACTGCAGCCTACCAGGCTCCTCCGTCCATGGGACTCTCCAGGAAAGAGTACTGGAGTGGGGTGCCATTGCTGCGTAACCTCCCAGAAAAGTATTCCATTCTAAATATTATGAATACAGTTCATAAGAAACGCTAATTGCTTGTAAGCCCATGAAAAAATGCTCAATTTCAAAAGTAACATTGTGAGAAAAGATCATCAAAGCTATCCTAAGCACCATTTCCCCCTATCAGATTAGCAAAGATAAAAAATGTGGCCATATTGCAGTGGGGAAGGGTACACCAGGGAGGGAGGAGCTGAGAATCTGCTAGACCAGCCACTAGGCAATACCGGAAACATTGTATCAACACCGGGCGCAGCAATTCCACTTTCAGGAGCTTTCTTCAGATATATTTGCACACTGAATTGACTGAATAGTAGTTACTCACTGAAACACTGTACTAAAATGAATGTAAACAACCTAAATTCCAACAACAGGAAAACAGTAGGTTGTGGGTTTTTTTTTTTGCCTTTAATGATATCTCGGGAGATCATTCACATTAGTACTTGTATGTTCTTTTTTTTGAAGGTTACATATTGCACAACGGGTTCGATTTCTGGGTTGGGAAGATCTCCTGGAGAAGGAAATGGCAACCCACTCCAGTATTCTTGCCTGGAGAATCCCATGGACAGAGGAGCCTGGTGCGCTACAGTCTGTGGGGTCACAAGGAGTCAGACATGACTGAGCGACTAAACCACCACCACCACCACCACCACTTCCAGAAAGGCACTTTCTGCCTGCCAGACAACCTGTGTCTTTAAGAGAAAGGTCATGGGTCATGGTTTTTGGGCTTCCTTTTCTCCAAAATCACTGCAGATGGTGACCGCAGCCATGAAATGAAGACACTTGCTCCTTGGAAGAAAAGCTATGACCAACCTAGACAGTATATTAAAAAGCAGTGACATTACTTTGCTGACAAAGGTCCGTCTAGTCAAAGCTATGGTTTTTCCAATAGTCATGTATGGATGTGTGAGTTGGACTGTGAAGAAAGCTGAGCACCGAAGAACTGATGCTTTTGAACTGTGGTGTTGGAGAAGACTCTTGAGAGTCCCTTGGACTGCAAGGAGATCCAACCAGTCCATCCTAAAGTAGATCAGTCCTGAATATTCATTGGAAGGACTGATGCTGAAGCGTCAATACTTTGGCCAGCTCCAATACTGAAGCTCCAATACTTTGGCCACCTGATGCAAAGAGCTGACTCACTGGAAAAGACCCTGATGCTGAGAAAGATTGAAGGCAGGAGGAGAAGGGGACGACAGAGGATGAGATGGTTGGATGGCATCACCAACTCGATGGACACAAGTTTGAGCAAGTTCTGGGAGTTGGTGATGGACAGGGAGGCCTGGTGTGCTTCAGTCCATGGGGTTGCAAAGAGTTGGACACGACTGAGCAACTGAATTGTGGCTAAGCTGGTAAAGAATCCACCTGTAATGTGGGAGACCTGGGTTCGATCCCTGGGTTGGGAAGATCCCCTGGAATAAGGAAATGCTACCTAATCCAGTATTCTGGCCTGGAGAATTCCATGAGTCCATGCGGTCACAAGGAGTCGGACATGACTGAGAAACTTTCACTTTCATATTGCACCACTGTGAAAAGGGGGTAGAAAAAGAACCTTTATATGTATTTACTTGTCTATGCCTAAAATACCTTGACAGAAATCACTAGACATCAAGAGACTTTAGTTGCCCCATAGAAGAGGACCTTGATGGACAGAGGAGGGCACAGACATTCCTTTTGCAACTCACAGAAATGGGTTCAATCTCTGGTTGAGGAAGACCCCAGATATGCAGCAGAGAAACTAAGCCTGAGTGCCACAGCTACCTGAAGCCCGCACCCTAGAGCCGGCGCTGGGCAACAAGAGAAGCCACCGCAATGAGAAACCTGTGCACCTCAATGAAGCGCAGTCCCCCTCGCTCCAACCAGAGAAAGCCCACGCACAGCAACACACGCCCAGCACAGCCAAAAACAAATAAGGCAAAGCCTGTTCTCAGTTCAGTTCAGTCGCTCAGCGTGTCCAACTCTTTGCCACCCCATGAATCACAGCACACCAGGACTCCCTGTCCATCACCAACTCCCGGAGTTTACTCAAACTCATGTCCATTGAGTCGGTGATGCCATCCAACTATCTTATCCTCTGTTGTCCCCTTCTCCTCCCACCTTCAATCTTTCTCAGCATCAGGGTCTTTTCAAATGAGTCAGCTCTTCACATCAGGTGGCCAAAGTATTGGGTTTTCAGCTTCAGCATCAGTCCTTCCAGTGAACACCCAGGACTGATTTCCTTTAGGATGGACTGGTTGGATATCCTTGCAGTCCAAGAACTCTCAAGAGTCTTCTCCAACACTACAGTTCAAAAGCATCAATTCTTCGGCGCTCAGCTTTCTTCACAGTCCAACTCTAACATTCATACATGACTACTGGAAAAACCATGGCCTCGACTAGATGGACCTTTGTTGACAAAGTAATGTCTCTGCTTTTTTCAAGGGTCTTATATTTGAGTACTGCATTCTGATGCTGTTATAATAAGGGTGGGGAAAAAAGCAGGCTTTTTCTTAGTTCAGTAGGGTGTAAATACAGGTCTCAGTACTTAGGAAAACAGGATGACAAAAATCACAGCTATTGTCTGATGACGCCATCTCTGAAATTTCTAGTTGTGAAATTTTCTTGAGAATCTGGAAAAGAAACCTGAGTCCCTGAATAAAAGTTTAGAAGAAAGGGGCAAAATGAGATTGCCAATACCAGTTAAAAAAAGGAACACTCAGTTAAGGGTAAATAAATACAAGGTCCTAAGCACAGGAATATTAAAATCGAATCATGGCGTGCACTGTGGTTTCAGGGGTCACATACCACATACTCCCAAAATTACGAGTTAATAGGGATGACCGGCTTTCAGATGTCAATAACATAAAAACTCAGAGAAACTTTACAGCGTTGACACCTCATTTGGAACTACTCGCCTAAGTGAATATAAAGACTCCAGACTATACAACCCAAGAGGTTCAGGAGAACTCTGACCAGAGAGGCGTCTGAGATGGCCTGATTACAGGGCAAAGTAATGACTGTGGAATACAGGCAGCTGGCCAAAGGGAACACTCCGAGTAGCCAGCGCTCACTTACGGAATGAACAACAGCCACCAAACTGAACCCCAGTTGGAGGGAAACGCACACATGAGTGAGGACAGTGCATCATCCAAACCCACGCGGCAGGCAGACTCCAGGACCATCGCGGAGGGTGCGCCACGGCCCAAGGGCTGTTGAGGGCAGGATGGGTGCCCGGTGCCCAAGAGAGGACGGGCCGCCCCCACCCCGCCAAGGGCGGGCCCTGAAGCTCCGGGGAGCACCGTCCGTCCCGTGGAGGAGGCTGAGAGCGTGGAGCATCAGTCCCGGGAACTGCGCGGAGCAGTGAAGGGGGCGGAGAACACGCCTTCCCATCTGACAGTCCCTGTTACTTGTTCTCAGCAAGTTAAAACAATTCTTTTAATGTAAAAAACAAATTCTTTTGAAATATACAAAACAAAAAAAAGCACTTTTTTTTTTTCAAGAAGGTTGTTCCCCTCCCCACCCCCGATTATTATCGAAGGAGGGAATTTCTGTCCATGCACCACTTACTTTTCCACTGATGGGATTCCTACTCCTTTCTGAAAGGGGATGTTTGCGTTTTAGAGTTAACAGTCTTAAACGATCTCTTCTTATGAAACAAAAGGCAGGCCAGGTTTTGGCAAATGTCGTGCCTGCTGTGGAACTGTTAGTCTCTCAGTGTCCGACTCTCTGTGACCCCATGAACGGTAGGTAGCCTACCAGGCTCCTTTGTCTATGGGATTCTCCAGGCGAGAATACTGGAGTGGCTGCCATTTCCTCCTCCAGGGGATCGAACTCGGGTCTTCCACATAGCAGGCAGATTCTTTACCATCTGAGCTACTTTCACGTGGCTACCTTCACCTTTACCATCTGTGTCCTTCACATGGCTGCGGTCTGACAGTGAAACCGTGAGCATGGGTAAGAACACCACAGGGGGGACAGGGTAGTGAGGATGAACGGAGCCCAGGCATCACGAGAAAGCACGGACGCCAAGTTACCCAAAGAACCTGCCGGACAGCTGGGAGGACAGCTGGTGTAACCCTCCCAGTTCCTCAGGGGAGAGCCCTTTCTGAGCTCAGAAATCCCTTCTGAGCATCAGTCAGAAGAGATAAATCAGGTACAGGGTCCCATCAAGAGTTAAAGGCTACCGACAACCTCCTACTGCCCTTCCCTGGGTACGTTTAAACCCCCGGGAGAACAGTGAAGTGGACAGAGCCCACCAGCTTCTGCTGGCTCTCCTGGCCCAAGAACCTCAGGTAAGCAGGACTCAAGAGGGAAACTGGCAGGTGATTTACCCATGGATGGTCAGTCCAGTTAACCTCAGTAATCGCGGACTGTGGGCCGACAATCTGTATGGTGTAGGGAGCTACCTTGTTGTTGTTTTTTTTTTTACTTTAATCCTCCAGTAAATAAAAGCAGAACATTTTAAGCCTGGCTGTGCTGTACTGCATTAAAAAAGTTAACAGGGCCTGCAGGTTTTGGCACGACACAAACTAAAATGGGTTGATACGAAGAAACTTCAACCTGGTTGGCCTTGGCTGGCCGTTACATCCTACAACTAGCACCTTGCAAACTGTGAACCAGTGGGCCCCTGCTGTGTGCCGATGCTTCAGCAGCCACTCTGGGAACTGAGGAAGTGAACTGAGGAAGCGTCAGGGAGGGCAGGGTGGCAGGGTCACTTCAAATGCAAAAGCTCTATTATCTGCTTATAAAAGGAACTATTTTAATGGATATTAGATTTGTTAACCCCACTCCAGAGTCCCTGCCTGGAGAATCCCCGGGAAGGAGGAGCCTGGTGGGCAGCAATCTATGGGGTCGCAGAGTCGGACACGACTGAAACAGCAACAGATTTATTAAAACTGATATATTACAAAGCTAATTTGATAAGATTTCATTTAATAAAAGTCTCATTGCTTAGAACTGGAAGGAGGGGGGTGGACTCTTTATCCTAAACAATGCTCATTTTCTTGAGCTGTTTATGAGGAAACATTCACTGTAGTTTGTGGGATGAAGGGTAAGATATGATTTCCATCACTTTGAGAAAAGCACCGTTTCTCTGAGCCTGAATTTTCTCCAGCGTATGAATGAAGGGTAGACTGTCTGTTCCATATAGACAATAAAAAAAAAAGACAGTATTTTTAAAAAATTTTTATTGAAATATAGTGATTTACAATGTTGTCTTAGTTTCAGGTATAAAGTGATTCAGCTACACATATATATTCTTTTCTTACATTCTCTTCCATTATAGGTTATTACAAGTTAACTGAGTAGTTACCTGTACTATACAATAGGTCTTTGGTAGTCATTAATATCTATTTTATATATATGTATATTTTCATCCCAAACTCCTAATTTATCCCTCTGCATAAAGCCATAGGTTTGCTTTCTGTCTGAGTCTGCTTTGTAAATAAGTTCATTTGTATCATTTTTCTAGATTCCACACAAAAGTGGTATCACATGATATATGTCTCTGTCTGACTTACTTCACTCAGATGATAGTCTTTAGGTCCATCCATGTTACTCTTATTTTGGGGGGCTCCAAAATCACTGCAGATGGTGACTGCAACCATGAAATTAAAAGACACTTACTCCTTGGAAGGAAAGTTATGACCAACCTAGACAGCATATTAAAAAGCAGCGAGACATTACTTTGCCAACAAAGGTCCATTTAGTCAAGGCTATGGTTTTTCCAGTAGTCATGTATGGATGTGAGAGTTGGACTGTGAAGAAAGCTGAGCACCGAAGAATTGATGCTTTGGAACTGTGGTGCTGGAGAAGACTCTTGAGAGTCCCTTGGACTGCAAGGAGATCAAACCAGTCAATCCTCAAGGAAATCAGTCCTGAATATTCTTTGGAAGGACTGATGTTGAAGCTGAAACTCCAATACTTTGGCCCCCTGATTCAAAGAACCAACTCACTGGAAAAGACCCTGATGCTGGGCAAGATTGAAGGCGGGAGGAGATGGGGACGACAGAGGATGAGACAGTTGGATGGCATCACCAACTCAATGGACATGAGCTTGAGTAAGCTCCAGGAGTTGGTGATGGACAGGGAGGCCTGGCATGCTGCGGTCCATGGGGTTGCAAAGAGTCAGAAACGACTGAGTGGCTGAACTGAACTGATGTTATACAAATGGCATTCTTTCACTCTTTTTATGCCTGAGTAGTATTCCATCGGAGAAGGCAATGGCACCCCACTCCAGTACTCTTGCCTGGAAAATCCCATGGATGGAGAAGCCTGGTGGGCTGCAGTCCATGGGGTCACTAAGAGCCGGACACGACTGAGCGACTTCACTTTCACTTTTCACTTTCATGCATTGGAGAAGGCAATGGCAACCCACTCCAGTGTTCTTGCCTGGAGAATCCCAGGGACGGGGGAGCCTGGTGGGCTGCCATCTATGGGGTCACACAGAGTCGGACACGACTGAGGTGACTTAGCAGCAGCAGCAGTAGTAGCAGTATTCCATAGTTATATATCTACCAGCGTTGATGGACATTTAGGTGGCTTCCATGTCTTATTGAGAATAGTGCTCAAGGAACATTGGGAGGGCATGCATCTTTTCAAATTATGGTTTTCTCTGGATATGCGGTCAGGAGCGGGACTGCTCGACCACAGAACAGCTCTGTCTTTAGTTTTCTGAGGACCCTCCATGCTGTTCTCCATCGTGGCTGCGCCAGTTTACAATCCCACCCATGCTGTGGGAGGGTTCCCGTCTCTCCTCGCCCTCTCCAGGTGTGCTACCTGTAGACTTTTTGAGGATGGCCACTCCGATTGGTGTGAGATAGAATCTCATTGTAGTTTTGATTCAAATTTTTCTAATAATTAGCAATGCTGACCATCTTTTCACGTGCCTTTTGAGGAGAAATGTCTATTTAGATCTTCTGCCCATTTTCTGGTTGGGTTGTTTTTTGATACTGAGCTCTATGAGACGTTTGTATATTCTGGAGATGAATCTGTTATTCACATCATTTGCAAATATTTTCTCCCATTCTGTAGGTTTTTTTTTTTTTGTAAATGGTTTTCTTTGCTGTGCAAAAGCTTATAAGTTTAATTAGGTCCCATTTGTTTATTTTTGTTTTTATTTCCATTATTCTAGGAGATAGATCCAGAAAGATATTATAGAGATTTACATCAAGGAGTGTTCTGCCTATGTTTTCCTCTAGGAGTTTTATAGTATCCATCTAACATTGAGGTTTTAATCCATTTCGAGTTTATTTTTGGGTATCATATTAGAAAATGTTCTAATTTCATTCTTTTACATGTAGCAGTCCAGTTTCCCCAGCACCACTCATCAAAGAGACTGTTTTCTGCACTGAATATTCTTGCCTCCTTTGTCACAGATTAATTGACCATATGTGTGTGGGTTTATTTCTGGGCGTTCTGTCCTGTCCATTGGTTTGTATTTCTGTTTTTGGGCCGGTACCACACTGTTTTGGAGCTCTGTAGTATAATCTGAAGTTAGGGAACTTGATCAGTAATCCTCGGGCCAGGACAGAATTTGCTGCAAATAACACCAAACGGGCCACTAATGAGCACTCTCGCTGCGACCCAGGGTTCAAACAGCCTTGGTAACTCTGAAATACTTCTCATGCATTACATAAGGGCTGGGATACGATTGAGAAGACAAGCCTTTTCGGGAGCATTAGATAATTAGTGAGAAAAAAGACTCACTTGAGGTTTGGATAACTGCGTTCCTTAAAGGGTTCACACCTCCCTCAAAATTATCCCGACATTCCTCCTAGGTCAAAGTCCTACCCCAAGGATCTGCACCAGCAGTCACTAAAACTGACCATTAATGTATCAAGAATCCAGCAGAATACTGAGGCTTTTCCCACAACATCCTAGCTTTGCAATTTTTCTTCAAAATAATGAACTGGCATAATAAGGATTTTTCCTCTTTAATCTTTTTTTTTTTTAAACAAGAAATTATATGAAAGCCAGTAAGACAAAATGCAAACCTAGATGTTCTTGTAGTAACAGTAATCAGCCCACTGTGCACAAATTCCTCATCACCGCAACCTGGCTATGCTGAGCAGTAAATCTCCCATTGATGTTTTTCACAACCCGTAATATTGAACAGTGTCATTTTCATGAGTATGTGGGCCAGGATTTCAGAATGTAAAACATTTCGAATTTATAAAAACAAACGAACCATATTTACATTACAAAAATATTTACCACAGGGTTCTTTGAAGCAATAAGCTCCTCTAGTACACTGAAAATACAGTGTAATGTACAATGCATTTGAGTCAAACTTTTGGTTCAAGAACACACCTACTGCACTGAGCAAAGAAGTACATGGGGATGCCAAAGTCACACCCAGTTTGCAGTGGGGACACATCCAGCAATCACTACTGCATCTGACAAGCACGGACCATGCCATTTGTGAGGTGCATGAACAGTGTGACTTACATCAGTGACTCTGAAGTCATGGAAAAGCCTGGTGCTACCACCACCTACCATCTGACCCCTCCCTCACAGCTCAGCTGGGAAAGAATCTGTCTGCAATGCAGGAGGCCTGGGTTCAATTCCTGGGTTGGGAAGATCCCCTGGAGAAGGGAAAGGCTATCCACTCCAGTATCCTGGTCTGGAGAATTCCATGGACCGTATAGTCTATGGGGTCACAAAGAGCTGGACATGACTGAGCAACTTTCACTTCACTTGGGTCTGAACCTGTAGTAAATATCTTCAAACATTATCTCTTTTAATTCTCACGACAAAGTCTCTGAGCAGGCTCAGACTCATCCTCCAGATGAGAATTAAGATCTGGAGAAGGTGCACTTAGGGGAAAAAAGGCCTGCTTTTTTTAAAAGGGCCACAATTTAGTAAGCCAAACAGCCAGATTTATGAAGTTAAAATATGAAAACAAACAAACAATAAACATGAGAAGAGGGGAATAAACCCAAGGAAAAGAAAACAAATTTTATTCCGGAAAGACAAAGGAGCAAAGTCTCTTTAAAAAGTCACCGACAAATGAGATGAGGATGAGCAGCTGTAGAAGGTGGGGAAATAAGAATAAGAGAAGCCAATGTGTGGACTTGGATGGCTTTGCCAGTGTCCCCCAGGTCCTGCTCTCTTTGCTTCTGTTGTCTTTCTTCTGCTGGAAACAAATAGGGTGGGGGGGAGGCGGGGTGGGGGGTGGGGCGGAAGGAGACCCCGGCCCAGCACTTAGCTTTCAACACTAGGTTGGAGCCTCACCATCTCAATGAAGCTCCAGAAGGGCCCTGCCCCCCGCCCCCAACCCCCCACAAACAACTACACCTTCCTCTGCACTCCCTTACCACAGAGACACACCCCCGGAGCACAGGTGACGGTGTGTTTACATCTATCAGGAGATCCACAGACACGGATTGAATAAATCTGCTTTAAGTTAACAGTCTAAAAAGAATGAACTGATGACGATGTGATCATATGGAAAGGCGTAAACAGCCAGGCTACACGGTTCAGCAAAAAGATTAAGTTTTGCATCTGCATGCGTGTCTGCGTACACGTGCCACTACTGCTCACGGGAAATGTCTGGCACAAGCACACACACAGTCAACGGATCCCTCCAAGGACAGAAAAAGGGCCAGAAAGAGGAGGAACCCGACTTTTCACTTCCCAGCCTTCTGTAAAATCCTGTGTTTATATACATATATTTTTTAAATGATTCAATTGTGATTTGTGGGGGGAGAAAAAACCGAATGCCACCACCTTGAATGAGCATCCTTTTCGAGGAAAACCACCTAAATGACAATTTTAAAACCCCAGTATAACTTAGGCTCTCGGTGTCCACAGAACCAAAACCATTCTCACATGCTTCCATAGTAACTAAGAGCCTGAAAAGCACAGAAACGGACTCGGGTGCCCATGTTCCGAGGAATTTCCGTTTCACAGCATCTCTTGATTTTTGATGTCTGGTATTAGTAATGCATACACCATCTATAGGAAGGACTGATGATGAAGATGAAACTCCAGTACTTTGGCCACCTGATACGAAGAACTGACTCCCTGGAAAAGACCCGGATGCCAAGACTGAAGGCGGGAGGAGAAGGGGACGACAGAGGAGGAGATGGTTGGATGGCATCACCGACGCCATGGACATGAGTTTGAGTAAGATCCAGGAGTTGGTGATGGACAGGGAGGCCTGGCGTGCTGCGATTCATGGGGTCACAAAGAGTCGGACAGAACTGAGCAACTGAACTGAACTTTTGCTACTTCTACCATACTTTAAAACACAGAAAACATCCCAGCTGCTGTAACATCTCGGAATAAAATGTGTTACCTTTTGAATGAAAATAATAAGTACTAAAACTAAATGTACATATTGCCTGTCCCTGCCTCACCCCCCTTTTCAAAATTCATTTATTTTTTTACCTTTTGGCTGCTGTGTATAGCATGCGGGATCTTAGTTCCCTGACCAGGGATTGAACCTTTGACCCCTGCAGTGGAAGCACAGAATCTTAACAGTTGGACCACCAGGGAAGTCTTTCCAATTCTTGCTTTTGGTATTTTCCAAGCTACAGAAAAGTTAAGAGAAAACAAAGTACCGAGAAAACTGAAACCCTCACACACTAACGCTAAGAACGTAAAACTGTGCAGGTGCTTCAGAGAACTGTTTGGAAGGCCCTTAAATACCTAATATAAAGTTAGCATTTGTTGCGTTACTAAGTCACGCCCAAACCTTTGCGACCCCATGAACTGCAGCCCGCCAGGCTCCTCTGTCCATGAGGTTTTCCAGGCAAGAAGACTGGAGTGGGTTGTCATTTCCTTCCCCAGGGATCTTCCTGACCCAGACAGTGAACCCGCATCTCTTGCACTGATGGGTGGGTTCTTTACCACTGAGCCAAAGTTAGCATATTACCCAGCAAATCCACTCCGAGGTATATATCCAAGAGAAATGGAATACATGTTCACACAAAAACCTGTATTAGATTAATGCTGCTCAAAGTAGCATTAATCATAATAGTCAAAAAGTGAGAACAACCCAAATGTCCATCAACAGATGAATGATAAATAAAATGTGACGTATCCACACAACAGAATACTACTGAGCCATGAAAACAAATGAGGAACTGATATCGGCTACAACAGCATAATGTGTTCAAAGTTCATGCATAAGTGAAAGAAGTCAGTCACAAAAGACCACAGACTATACAATCCTATATACATGACCATGTCCTAATTAGGCAAATCCATTGAGACAGAAAACAGGTCTGTGATTGCCTGGGTCTAAGAGAGAGAGGGAATGAGGAATGATGGATTCTGGGTGTGGTGTTTCTTCTGGGGAGGGGTGATAAAAATGTTCTAAGATTAGACAGGTGTGATGGTTGCACAACTTGAGTATATTAAAACCACTCAATTATACACTTTAAAGAGTGAATTTTATGGTATTAGATCTCAATAAAGCCTTTTTTTTTTTTTTAAGACATCAAATTAGACCCATAAGGCTTTCAAGCAGAGTCAGCAACTGTTAGTATGTTGGCTTTCTTTCTCTGTTGCTTTCTTTCTCCCCACATGCATGTGCCCGCGCGCACACACACACACAATTTATGACCAGGCCATTTAAAATTTAGTTATTATTACACTTCACTCCTAAATACTTCAGCAGGTAGAGCAGTTGCCCACATAACTGAAATATGAACATTAGACTGGGGGAATTTAAAGCTCTTATTTAACATATACCCCATATTCAAATTTATCAAAAATTAGGTATCATATTTGGTTGTTATATCCCTGTCATCTCTTGAATCTTAAAAAAAAATGTCCTGTCCTTTTAATGACACTGACACATTTGAAGAATCCAGGCCAATAAATGGACAGAATGTTTCTCAATTGTGAACATGCCTATTTCCCTGTGAACTAAGTGCAGTTAGGCATTTTCGGCAGAACACCACACAGCTGGGTCGTGTCTTCAGTCCTCCCTACCAGAATCCTCTATTATTGTGCCAGAACGCGTCAACTGTGGCGGTAAGGTGGTTCACCGCAGGTCTTGGTTAGGACAGGGACTATCAGATTCCTGCACTATAAACGTAGCTTCTTCCCTCTGTAATTAATAATCTGGAGATGACTAAATTATCTTGCATCTGTGTAAACATGAAGTTTCCTCAATGGTCTTGCCCCCAAAGGCTTTAAGCATCCCTTTTGAGCCCTCGCTGCATTCACGTGACCAACCATTCCTCTCAATTTTATTACACATACTCAAGAGAGTTGGCTGCGATTTCAACCCGGCTGCACAGCGGCCAGAATCACAGGGGGCTCTAGGTATGAAACCCCGGTCAGCGTATATTCCAGAGCGATGGATTCTGATTTAGTTACAGTAAGGGTTGAGACTGCCCGAGTTAGAGGGAGAAAAACCTTGCATTCTCCTTTGGCAAATAAGGAAACTGGCGCCCGAGGACATTAAGAGGCTATGGCACAAAACTTGTTCATGGCACCGTTAAGATTTTTTTTTAATTTGCATTTTAAAATGCAATTCCTTCCGTCCCCAAAACCAGAAAAACGAGTAACTTTTGTTCGGCCTACAGAGTGTATTTCTGCTTCCAAGGTTACAGCTGCCTTTATGGCCCTAGACCTTTGCATTCCTCTTACAAGCGAGAAAAGCATAGTCTGATGGTTGAGCTCCTCGGACCGCAGTGCGAAGTCACAGCTCAAGCCCCCGGCCGGGCTGGATGTCCAAGGGGCCAGACGGTTGCGCGCTGCAGCCCAGGGGCCCTGCACGCCCCCCAACCGCGGCGGCAACCCCGGCGGACGCCGCTGCAGAGCAGCCAGCCGCGCAAGCGAGATGCACCTGGAGGGGGACGCACCTGGCGGAGGATGCACCTGGCTGCTCCCACCTGACCCGGACGCACCCGCCCAGGGAAACTCCGAAGTGTGCCAGACCCGGG
>NW_011494609.1:1894284-1894752 GCF_000754665.1 Bison bison bison | reverse complement strand
GACCCTCCCCCTCCCCCCACCCTTCTTCTTTCCGGCGCAGGGGCGGGCCTTAGCGTGGGTCGAGGACTGTCACTCTTGGCCCGGCCTCCCCCGGGCGTGAGGGGCGGGAACGAGGAAACCCCACCCCTTCCGTAAAGACCAGTCTTGACGCCGGAAATGCCTCTTCTCGCCCGTTGACCAGGGGGAGGGAGTAAACTCGGCTCTCCCGGCGTGCCCCGCGGGGGGGCGGGGCCGGGACGCGCCGAGGGCGCAGCCTGTGCCCGCAGGCTGAGGCTCCCATCAGGCTGTGCGGCGCGAAGCGGCGCTACGGTATTGCGTTGCCTTCAAGGAGGTGATAATGGAGACTGCCTTCTCTTCTAATCCCTTCCTCTAGTTGCCTCTAGTCCTCCCACCCTCCCGCTTTCTTCCAGCGGCGCTGAGGACATAGGCCTTGTGTCCGTCCTCGGCGAGGCGGTCTTCCCTGCCCTT
>NW_011494609.1:1880382-1894184 GCF_000754665.1 Bison bison bison | reverse complement strand
CCCGACCTGCAAAGCGCTGATGAGCGGGCTTCCCCGACACCCCCCGCCGGCGGGCACCAAGGTCTTGAGGGAGCGCGGGAGGCCTGGCCCCGCCCCGCCGGGCCGCGGGGGCTTGTGGGTACTCTCACCGACGCGCGCCCTGGGACGAGGCGTTGAATATTCATATTCGTGCGCAGAGTGTGAAGAGGCGCGGATCGTAGGCCCCGCGTCTCGGCGGTGCGTGGAAATGTATAACCTCGAAACTGAGAGGGTCCTACCTAGTCTTTTTATTCTCAGCAAGAGCCCACTCACCTGGACACAAGAAACGTATGGCTTTCCGGAAGGACTGCTTCCAGGCGGAGCAGCCGACTACTTTTATTGAAATAAAATTCCTTGTCAAGGTTTTAAACAGGGGACTTTCCAATAAGAGAGGCATATTTTTAATTGTTATGGTCCCTGACTTAATACAGCGAGGAAGTGCTTTTTGATTTTTAAGACTGAGATTCCGATTTTCTTTTTTTCTTAAAGTGCGTTACTTTTAGGATTATGTGAGAGTTTTTCTTTAAAACGGTTTCCTGACTCACTCTCACGAGTACTTCTCTCATGAGAATGTAAGGTGTTTTCTAGGACAACCGTGATGGTGCTATAGCTACAGTTGCTTTTGAAGGTTGATAACAGGTATTTCCCAATGTTCAGATCTCAGTTTTCAGCTCCTCTCTGCCCCCAACGGCTTCCGTTGCGGTCTAGGGTAACTTCCCTGGCAGCTCAAACTCAGCAATTCTAAAAACAATTCATTGGGGACTTACTAATCACTGTCTAGTCTATTTGCAATTCAAGAAGTAGGTCCTTCTCTGCTAGTCTCACCCATCATTTCCAAATGGTAAAATGTTAATCCCAGTAGACAGTACAGGAAATCGAAGGGATACACATTCTAGACTTGTTTGCTTCACCAAACCTGCTTAATCGCAACTCAACATTTCTGGTTCATAGAGGACAAGTGTACTGTATTTCACTCATCTGTGTCGGTTGAACATGATCTTCACCGAATACTGCTGCTGCTGCCAAGTCGCTTCAGTCGTGTCCGACTCTGTGCGACCCCATAGACAGCAGCCCACCAGGCTCCCCCATCCCTGGGATTCTCCAGGCAAGAACACTGGAGTGGGTTGCCATTTCCTTCTCCAATGCATGGAAGTGAAAAGGGAAAGTGAAGTCGCTCAGTCATAACCGACTCCTTCCTCCGACCATGGGATTTTCCAGGCAAGAGTAGTGGAGTGGGGTGCCAAAAAGTGCTCTAGTTCCAGCAATTATCAGTATAATCAGTTTGTTAAACTCCTCTCAGTGTGATGGCTTCCGAAAAGAACAGTCTTTTTTTTTTTTCCTCCAGTCACTGCTCTTTTGAATCTCTTCTATCCCTTAAGCACTCCTTAGGTGACACCATGACCTTCTGGTCGATTTCAGTTACTGAACATCAGACCCTGTCAAAGTGTCAATCTCCCGGCTTGAGTGGAACCCTAGATTCTGAGGGTATAAAGGTACAAGTCATGGTTCTGGCTCTCAGACTCTTAGCATCTTTTCAAGGTCTGGCTTCTCTGTTGAGGCAAATGTCTAACTTTACATTGCTAGAATTCTTTCTTAGTGGATCCCTGCTTCTCTGGATAACTGGCCCTTGTTGAAACTTCTTTCATGGAAATGGGAAGGCCTGATGGGCCTTGTCCTCTGTATGATTTCATGGAAGATCTACTTCCGGCTTGATCTTTACCATCACCCCACTGCCAACTCCCAGCAGGATATGAGTCTTCTGGGGAAGGGTCCAGCAAGACAGCCAGAGACCATTTATCTGCCACTGAGTCCCCCTGACTCTTGAGAAACACACATCCTTGCCACACAAAAGGACCAGACTGGAAGCTGTCCCGTGGTCTCTGGTTTCCACCCTGCCATCTCCCTTCAATCATCTTCCTGCCTTTTGAAATACAGGCAATTAATCAAGAATGCTGCCTAGACAGGTTTGCAAGTAGGGAGTAGAACACTCGCCTCTCCTGCCAGTAGCCCCTACTGGTATCAAGGAGAGGTTATCTTAGAGCCTCCCCCACTACACCACTTCCCACCAGAGACTCTGTGTGCTGCACAAGGCCAGCCACCTCCTTTGATTCCTTCTCCTGCCTTCCTATATAAACTGTGGAGAGGATTGAGAAAGTATTTCATGGAAGCCGGGCCAGATCTGAAACTTTTATTAATCCCTGGGGAATGTGTCTGTCTCCGATTGTGGCATCTTTTGTTAGAAGGTGGGGTAAGGTGTTATTTTCAGCCGTGACCTTAGTGCCTGTCTGGGGCTAGAGGAGAGAGCTCACTGAACATCTTTTAGTGGACGCTGTGATGCTCTGCTCAGACCCTTCTTTCAGGACTGAAGGACATGTTCCCAGACTTAGAGTATTGCTCTCAGCATTTCTCATTTAAGTCACTCTTCAAAACTTACTCTCATTTGAAGAAAACTGCTTTCCCCAGAGTCGTGGTCCCTTGGATGGTGGCAGGGACAGCCCATATGTAACGACTAGTCAATTTAGGGTATAAAGACCTCTTTCCCTCACCCCAGTTTGGGTCAGTTCCAGCTCCAAACCTCCCTGTATTAATATCTACTGTACATAACCAATCACCCCGACAGTTAGTGGTTTAAGGTGGGTCATGAACTTAGGAGCAGCTTCATTAGGTTGTTCTGGCTCAAAGTCTCAGGTGGTAGAAGTGGTGACGTCAGAGCCACAGTCACCTGAAGACTTCACGAAGGCTGGAAGATCCAAGATGGCTCCCTCACGTGGCTGTGGGCTGGAGGCCTCCTCAGGTAGGACTCTCCATAGGCGGCTAGGGAGCCCATACAACTAACTTCTCCCAGAACAGATGATCCCACTGGGAGAGCAAGCAGGGAGCTAGAGTGGCTTGTGTGGCCTGACTTCTCTTATTAACATTTCTTCTGTCCACTAGAAGAGAGTCACTAAATCCAGCCCATACTAGAAGGAAGGGGAATTGGGCTCTGCCTTTAACTGTGTGACCCCATGGATTGTAGCCCGCCAGGCTCCTCTGTCCCTGGAATCCTCCAGGCAAGAATGCTGGAGTGAGTTGCCATGCCCTCCTCCAGGGGATCTTCCCCACCCAGGGACTGAACCTGTGGCTCCTGCGTCTCCTGCATTGGCAGGTGGATTCTTTATCACTGCGCCACCTGGAAAGTCTTTTAGTAAAAAAAATATATACCACATAAATATTTAGGGATATAGGAACTTTCCTGGTGGTAGAGTGGTTAAGACTCTTTATTGGGTTGTTTGCTTTTTCAATATGGAGCTGTATGAGCTGTTTGTATATTTTGGAGATTAATCCCTTGTCAGTTGCTTCATTTGCAAGTATTTTCTCCCATCCTGAGAGTTGTCTTTTCATTTTGTTTATGGTTTCCTTTGCTGTACAAAAGATTTTTAAGTTTAATTAGGTCCCATTTATTCATTTTTTGTTTTTATTTTCATTACTCTTAGAAGGTGGGTCAAAAAAGATCTTGCTGCACTTAATGTCAGAGTGTCCTGCCCATGTTTTCCTCTGTAAGTTTTGTAGTATCCAGCCATACATTTAGGTCTTTAATCCATTTTGAGTTTCTTTTTATGTATAGTGTCTTCTAATTTCACTTTAAAAAAAAAAAAAAACACATAAAATTTTTTTAAGTTATTTTACTTTGGCTGTCCTGAGTCTTTGTAGCTGTGCGGGCTTTTCTCTAGTTGTGACAAGTGGGATCTAATCCCTTGTGGAGTGTGATGAGGTGCTTCTCATTGCGGTGGCTTCTCTTGTGGAGCACAGGCTCTAGCGTGCTCAGGCTCAGTCGTGTGGCTCCCAGACTCTACAGCACAGGCTCAGCAGTTGTGGTGCGTGGATTTAGTTGCTCTGTGGCATGTGGGATCTTCCCAGACCAGGGATCGAACCCGAGTCTCCTGCACTGGCAGACAGATTCTTTACCGCTGAGCCACAAGGGAAGCCCCTAATCTCACTCCTTTATGTGTAGCTGTCCAGTTTTCCCAGCAGCGCTTATTGAAGAGACTGTCTTGTCTCCGTTGTGTGTTCTTGTTTCCTTTGTCATAGATTAAATGTGTGGGTTTATCTCTGGACTTTCTTTCCTGTTCCAGTGATCTGTATTTCTGGTTTTTGGGGTACAGGGTGTTTTTGAACTCATGCCTCTCTCATCCCAGGTAGAATACTTCAGCAGGAAGGCGAGAGGGAGATGAGAATGTGAAGGGAAAAGGTAAGACACTGTCAGCTGAGTTCCAGCTGAATAGTGAGACTGATTTTTTTTCCATCCTCAGTAGAAATGATTGCTAGAGAGCTAAACTGGGTTAATTTATAGAGAAATGAAGGCTGTCACTTTTCTGGCCATTTATATGTTGTGCCTGTAAATTTTCAAACAGCTACATATTAAAAAATCAATAGGCATTTCTACTTAACACCAATAAGCAGTTAGTAAAATGAAAATAGGGATTATATTCTCAATAGCAATAAGAATCTAAAATACTTGTAATATACACTTGAGTTACATGAATGAAGCTATAAGGCTTAATTAAGATATATGTATTTTGAAAAATGGAGAGATGTATAGTATTTCTGAATAGGAAATCTAAATACTTTAAAATGTCCAGTCTTATAAAAACTAAATTTTAGGTTTAATTCATTCCTCTCAATACACTTTTTAATGAGGAAATTTAATGAACCTATGTTAAAATTCTTCTGAAAAAATAATGAACACTAAAAAATGATTTATCTTTTTTAAAAAGTTAATTATATCAATCCAGTGGTTAAGACTCTGCCCTTCCAATGCAGGAGGCTCAGGTATGATCCCTGGTTGGGGAACTAAGATCCCACATGCCACATGGCATTAAAAAAGTAAATTAAAAAAGTAAAAATAAATAAATAGAGCCAAGATATTTTAAAAAGTTAATTGTAGGGAAAAGAGCCCTACTTAGCACAAAACATAATAAAGCTGTAAGAGTTAAACCACATCATTCTGTCCTAAGATCTATTGAATGGGATAGCTCAGAATGAATCCAATATATTAATATATAATACTACTATATTATATACTCTATTAGTATATAATATTTTAACATATGGTAAAAGAGTTATCACAAATCTGTAGAGACCAGAGGATTATTCAGTAAATGATATTAGGCTAAATGACTTGATATTTATAAGAAAAATTTATTTAGATTTTGCTATCTCCCCATAAGTCCTCTTATCCCATCCTCTCCAAAAAGCCATATCAGGATTAAAGAGCTCAGAAAATGATAAACAAGTCAGGCATATACATTTAAAAAATATGAAAAATCTATGTGAGGAAAACTAGTAATATCTTGCAAAAGATTTACCAGTAGATTTGAAGGAAGAAAAAAACTATCATGGGCTTGGATAGGAAGGTTCAACATCACCAAAATGTTAATCTTCTTCTACTTAATTTACAATTTTAAAGCAGTGCCAATAAAAATACCATCTTCTCTTTATTCCTGGAGCCAGGCAGATTTATTATATAGTTTATTTGTAATAATTAATAATAGAGAATAGCCAGAAAAATCCCTGCAAGAAATTAGCAAGTGGGAAGGGCAGACCTAGGCTGTATTTTACAGGTGTCCGCACATGTGACTCGCTTTGGTGCTGCTGCTGCTAAGTCACTTCAGTCGTGTCCGACTCTGTGCGACCCCATAGACGGCAGCCCAACAGGTTCCTCTGTCCCTGGGATTCTCCAGGCAAGAACACTGGAGTGGGTTGCCATTTCCTTCTCCAATGCATGGAAGTGAAGTCGCTCAGTTGTGTTCGACTCTTAACGACCCCATGGACTGCAGCCTACAAGGCTCCTTCATCCATGGGATTTTCCAAGCAAGAGTACAAAATCCCGGCAAGAAATTAGCAAGTGGGAAGGGCAGATTTTAAAATAGGCTGTATTTTACAGGTGTTCTCACATGTGACTTGCTTTAACTGTAAATAAATAATAAAGCATGAGGTGGGAATTCTGGGCCTAAGCCTTAAAAGGCCTGGCAACTTCTGCGTGTGGACTTTGGGAGCTCTAGGAACCAGAAAAGGAGTCCCAAGACCCTGGTGGAGAGACCACGTTGAGGGGCTACAAGGAGCCCCCGGGCTCTGAGACCAGCCTTACTGCTGTTTCCCCGAGTGTCCCACAGGTGAACTGCCATCTGACTGCAGCCATATGAAGACACAAAGCAAGACCAGAGAAAAATCACTCAGCCGAGCCTCAGTCAACCCACAGAACTGTGAGAAATAATAAAATAGTTATTATTTTAAGCCAAGAAATTTTGAGATGGTTTGTGATATAATAATCAGTTCTGTCTCTTAGTCGTGTCCGACTCTTTGCGACCCCATGGTCTGCAGCATAGCAGGCCTCCCTGTCCCTCACCAACTCCCACAGCTTGCTCAAACTCATGTCCATCAAGTCAATGATGCCATCTAACCATCTCATCCTCTGTCGTCCCCTTCTCCTCCTGCCTTCAATCTTTCCCAGCATCAGGGTCTTTTCCAATGAGTCAGTTGTTCGCATCAGGTAGCCAAAGTATTGGAGCTTCAGCTTCAGCATATAGTAATAGTAATGTTTAACTTCAATGAGGAGAAAAGATGCAACAGGGTGGGAAAAACAGGGATTGAAGTCAGATCTCTCTGAATGTACCATGGAATGCCATAGAACTTTGATTATGGGACCAGATACATATTTTAGTTCAGTAAAAAAGAAAAGGAAAAAAAACATTTTAATTAAAAAATAATTAAACCACACAAAAGCTAGAAAATATAACTGAATTTTTAAAACTTTGATATGGTTAGGTTAAATATGGAGATTGATAAAAGAATATCACAAAGAGAAAAAAAAATCAATGTAATACATATAAATTTTTACTAGACATGAAGGGAGAAAATCCACAGTAAAATGGAAAGAACATATTGGGAAAGACATGTAATAAATATAAGCAAAAATCATATCTTGATGATAAAGGATGTGTTAGATTTCTATAGCTATGTAACAGATTACCACAAATCTAGGGACTTGAAATAATACCCGTTTACTAGCTCACAGTTCTGCTGGTCATTAAGATCCGGGTGGGCTCAACTGGGCTCTCTGCTCAGAGTCACCCAAGGTTGAAATTCAGGTGTCTGCTAGCCTGAGCTGTTATCTGGAGGCTCTGGAAGCATCTACTCCCAGGCTCATTCAGGTTATTGGCCAAATTCAGTTCCTTGAGGTTGTAGGACTATAAGCAGGGACCATCTCAGCTCATAGAGGTTTCTTTCTGGTCCTTGCATGGGGACCCCTCCATCTTCAAAGCCAGCAACAGTGCATCGAATCCTTTTCATACTTTGAATCTCTTTGAACTCTGTTTCTCCTACTAGTTGGAGAAATTTTTCTGCTTTTAAAAGGCTTATGTTACACAATTAGGCACACCTGGACAATCTATTTTATGTGACATGACTAAAATCTCTTAATTTCAGACATGTCATGTAACAACATAATCCTGGGGGTGATATTTTATCATATTCTTAACTTCTACTCCACTGAAAAGCAAAGAAATTATACAAAGACTAAGGTCACTGGGGGTCATTCTTACAATTTGGACTATCGAATCAATAAGAACTCTAGAACATAGGATATGAATAACATTTGCAAAAGGGCAAACTAAGTGTGAGCAGACATATGCAAGAATGTTTAACTTCAATTTAAAAAGAACAAATGCTAATAAGAATCTTCCATTTCATAGGTTAATTTCACACAAAAACATTCAATATCGGCAGGTAAGGGGTGAAGCAAAAATCTTCATTTTTTTATGATTCAATGTGAATGGTACAACATAAGTAGAAAAAAAGATTTTGGCAGTATATACCAACGTTTTTTAAATCTTAATATTCTTTAACCTAGTAATTTGACTGCTATAGACCCGTCTAAAGAAAATAAATCCTAAAATTGAAAGAAATCTTTCATGTCATAATATTTACAGCAAGTCATTAGTAATGAAAAAATTGGAAACAATTTAATTCACAAAACAAGCATGGTTTGGCAAACTATACCTTCAAATCAGAGAAATTAAAACATGGTTATGCTGAAAGTGAGAGTCAATTCCTAGGTAGGTTGATAAGAAGTCTGGGGTCCCCAAGGAGGAGAAAAGGACAGTTCTTTTCTACATTGCTTTGACTTAATATAACAATGTATCTTGTCAGAGGACATGTTTCTCCTTAACAAGAACCTTCTGACTAATCTTGTTATCTCCAGGCTTTGTTGTGGGAGTGGGTCTGGTAAAACCTTTCTATTGTTGGTTCTAGGTCTGGTAAAAGTATAGAAGGCCTTGATAAGACTAGGCAGTGGGGGCACTCTCCCTTCTGATGTCTGTGTCAAAAGCTTTCTCTCTCCGTTTTCACTTTAATAAGACTCTGCTACACAAAAGCTCTTGAGTGATCAAGCCTGGTCCCTGGTCCCAAAGCTCAATCTTCTTCTTTGGAGATCACAAATCTGACATCTTTCACCATAAGCTATCAAAAGTAATAGAATAACCAAATTGATGGGGAAATTTTCCATGTTTTTGGAGTACAAGACTAAATATTATTAAGAGGTCCATTCTTCTACTCGATGCAACCCCCTTCAGCAACCTCAGTAGCCTTTTTGATAAAAATGGACAAACTAATTGAAAAATTTATATGATAACACAAAGAACCCAAAGTAGCCAACATAATTTTGAAAAAGAAGAACAAAGTTGGAGGATTTGTATTGCCTAACAAACAACCATATTAATAAATGGTCAAGAAATTTCAGTAGGCACGTCACAAGAGAGAAAATACGAATAGCCGATAAGCACAGTTAAAGATGATTAGCATCTTTAACAGTTAGGGAAATGCAAATTAAAATCACGCCAAGAGGGACTTCCCTGGTGGTCCAGGGAGAATGGCATTGAAACATGTAAAATATCATGTATGAAACGAGTTGCCAGTCCAGGTTCGATGCACGATACTTGATGCTTGGGGCTAGTGCACTGGGACAACCCAGAGGGATGGTATGGGGAGGGAGGAGGGAGGAGGGTTCAGGATGGGGAACACATGTATACCTCTGGCGGATTCACTTTGATATTTGGCAAAACTAATACAATTATGTAAAGTTTAAAAATAAAATTAAAAAAATTAAAATAAAATAAAATAAAAATTTTTATTTAACAAATTTAATAATAAATACATTTCATACTTAAAAAAAAAAAAAAAAAGACTCCATGCTTCCAATTCACCGGGCACGGCTTCCATCCTTGGTCAGGGAACTAAGATCCCACAGGCTGTATAGCGTGACCAAAAAAAAAAATCACGCCAACGTATACTACGCTCCATAAGCGTGGCTAAAGTGAAAGTTTGTCTGTACCAAGTGTGGGTGAGATTGTGGAGGAACTGGGACCTTCGCTTGCTGATGGGAATGCAAAATGAAACAAACATTTTGTAGAACGGTTTTAAAACAATTTGGCAATTTCTTGTAAAGCTAACCATACACTTGTGATATGGCTTAACATGATCACTCCTAGGTGTTTACCCAAGAAAATGAAAAAAACGTATGTCTTCACAAAGACTTGTACTTGCGTGTTCATAGTAACATTATTCATAACAGACAAAAATTGGAAGCGACTGAAATTTTCATCAAGTGATGAGTGGACACACAGATAGTGTATCAGCACAGTAGAGCAGTACTTGTCAATATAAAAAACAAGCTACTGACGCATGGGACAGCAAGGACGAATCTTAAGACGCGCTGAGCAGAAGCCAACTCGAAGACTGCATACTTAATGTAAGTTGCAAGCAGGCAGAAACCAGTCAGTGGAGACATAAAATGGATCAGTGGATACCTGTGAGGTGGTCGGGGGAGCGGCTACAGGTAGGAGGGGCTTTTTAAGATGAAGGAAATAATCTTTATCTTGAGTGGGAGATGGTCACAACAGGTTATTCATGTTAAAGCTCATCAAACTGTATGTGTTGTGTCCGCTCTTTGCGACCCCATGGACTGCAGCACGCCAGACTTCCATATGCATGGTGGATATGTTTTATTTTATATAAATTATGTTTCCAGAAATGGATGTCAGAAGCTAAATAATATGGTTACGCAGATCATATATTAACATAGAAAAATGGTTGTGCTAAAATGAAAATTTAAGAATTCAGAATTTTATCTGTAATATGATTGCAGCTGTGAGAAACAGGCAAACAAACAAGATACATGCAACATGTGTCTCTAAATTAAATAAAAAACGTGCAGAAAGTCTAGAAGAATGTGTTACCCGACAGAGAGACTTTGCAGCTGTGATGAAGTCAAGGATCTTGAAGCAGGGAGATTAGCCTGGATTTCCCAGGTGGGCTCAAGGTAATTAGAAGCGTCCTTCGAAGAGAGAGGTAGGAACCTCAGATACTGGAAAATGGGGTGCACTGATGGAAGCAGCTAAGGTTGGAGAGATGCACCTTGAAAATGGAAAGAAGAGCCATAAACCAAAGAATACAAGCTCTAGAAATGCCCATAGAAACTGGACAAGGCAAGGAAATAGGCTCTCCCCTGGAGCCTCCGGAAAGAGCTCATGAACTTGGATTTTAGTTGCAGATTTCTCATTTCAGACTCGAAGCTCTGGAACCATATAACAGAGTGAATGTGTGTTGTTTTAAGCCACTAAGATTGTGGTAATTTGTTACAGCAGCCACGAAAAAATAATACACTTGCTTTGTTGTTTTTCAGTCGCTCAATAGTGTCTGACTCTTTGCCACCCCATGAACTGTAGCCCACCAGGCTCCTCTGTCTGTGGGATTCTCCAGGCCAGAATACTGGAGTGGCTTGCCATTTCCTTCTCCAGGGGATCTTCCCAACCCGGGGATCAAACCGTTATCTCCTGCATTGGCAGGTGAGTTCTTTACCAACTGAGCCCAATACGATGGCTGAAGTGCCTGTTATTTTGTGCTTTCTGGCACTGGCAGCTGACTCTGGTCACACCTAATACAGAGTTGGGTACCTGGAAGGAAGATACAGGTGACAGGACCTAAGGAAGCTCAGCTGTGGCTCTGAGGCAGCAATGGGACGGTGAGGACTCGGTCACTGCAGGTAGGAAAAACGACAGCTCTTAGTACATGGCAGCCAGATATCTGGTTGCATGTTCCCAATATTACCTTTACTTATTTTTTTAAAATATTTATTCGTTTGGCAGTGTTGAGTCTTTGCTGCAGCACAGACTCTCTAGTTGTATGATGCATGCGCTCAGCAAACTGAGGCATGGAGACCCAGCTGCTCTAAGGCATGTGGGATTCCGGTTCCTCCAGCAGAGATCAAACCCATGCCCCCATGCTACAAGGTACCTTCCCAACCACTGAACCACCAGGGAAGTCCCCAGTATTACCTTAGAAGGCATACTGCCTGCTGACCAAGGCTGAGTGTTAGGAAAAATGGCTTAAAAACTCAGAATTTGGAGCACCTTGGGCTGCTTCCTTTTACTTCCTGCAAAGCCCAAGGGAGAGATGAACTGGGGGTGGTGTGGGGAAGCCAACCACTTTGTAGACAGGGGATACTGTGGTGCCAACAAAGCCCTCTCTGATGAACTGATAATCTGGGTTCTGCTTCCGTACCCCAGGCAAAGGCAGCCCCGTATGAGTCTCCAAGTTTTACAAACGGCCTCATATTTTAATTTTTCTGCCTGAGAGTGAGAACCAGTCGAGAGGTAAGCCTCAGTGTAAGGGCATCCCCTTCCCAACTAAGCCCATCATTTTGCGTATCCTCAAGGTATCAAATTGAAGAGAATTTTAAAAATTTTTATGATTTTGGTGTTTTATCATGGTTTGTTCTTCATAACGGAGAAGGCAATGGCACCCCATTCCAGTACTTCTGCCTGGAAAATCCCATGGATGGAGGAGCCTGGTAGGCTGCAGTCCATGGGTTCGCTGAGGGTCGGACACGACTGAGTGACTTCACTTTCACTTTTCACTTTCATGCATTGGAGAAGGAAATGGCAATCCACTCCAGTGTTCTTGCCTGGAGAATCCCAGGGACAGGGGAGCCTGGTGGGCTGCCGTCTATGGGGTCGCACAGAGTCGGACACGACTGAAGTGACCAAGCAGCAGTTCTTCATAAAGACTTCATCCCAGCTTTTGTAGTTATCTAAGAAGTTTATCACTAGGATGAACAAATACTACTTTTTGCATTATGAAGACAGGGATTTTATCTTTCCTTTATTTAAGAACAGCAAGGCACTGAGACATAGTACAATCTGTTACCTCTTCATGGTCTACCAGTCTTGAAACGGAAGGTTGGCAGAGAATGGAAGAAATGACACTGAAACCCTGAAGTCTTACTTCTAATTTGCCTGCGTTAATGACTTGATTTTCTCATTTTCATGGTAGAAAGGGATATATGTATGTCTAGGGACTTCCCCGGTGGCTCAGACATAAAGAATCTGCCTGCAATGTAGGAGACATGGGTACAGTCCCTGGGTTGGGAAGATCTCCTGAAGGAGGGCATGACAACCCACTCCAGTATTCTTGTCTGGAGAATCCCCACGGACAGAGCAGCCTGGTGGGCTACAGTCCACAGGGTCACAAAGAGTTGGACACCTAAGCCACTAAACCATGAAATATGAAAGTTAATTTTCTCATTAATGCCCCATCAAAGTCAGTATTTGGGACTTCAATTGTATCAATGTGTTTCTTTCTTTGCTCCATTACTAACTGATGAAAAGAAAAGATGCATAACACCCAAAGAATGGAAAAGTCATAAAGCCTTAAAGTCAAAGTGAAAATCATTCAGTCATGTCTGACTCTTTGCGACCGCATGGACTGTATAGTCCATGGACTTGTCCAGGACAGAATACTGAAGTAGTTAACCTTTCCCCTTTCCAGGGGATCTTCCCAACATAGGGATGGAACCCAGGTCTCCCTCACTGCAGGCAGATTCTTTACCAGTTGAGTCACAAAGGCTGTTGTTGCTGCGTAGTCACTAAGTCATGTCTGACTGTTTGTGACCTCATGGACCATAGCCCACCAGGGAAGCCACCTACGAAGCTTAGTTAGTTAGTTAGTTAGTTAGTTCAGTCGCTCAGTCATGTCCCACTCTTTTCGACCCCATGAATCACAGCACGCCAGGCCTCCTTGTCCATCACCAACTCCCAGAGTTCACTCAGACTCACATCCATCGAGTCAGCGATGCCATCCAGCCATCTGATCCTCTGTCGTCCCCTTCTCCTCCTACCCCCAATCCCTCCCAGCATCAGAGTCCTTTCCAATGAGTCAACTCTTCGCATGAGGTGGCCAAAGTACTGGAGTTTCAGCTTTAGCATCATTCCTTCCAAAGAAATCGCAGGGCTGATCTCCTTCAGAATGGACCGGTTGGATCTCCTTGCAGTCCAAGGGACTCTCAAGAGTCTTCTCCAACACCACACTTCAAAAACATCAGTTCTTCGGCCCTCAGCCTTCTTCACAGTCCAACTCTCACATCCATACATGACCACAGGAAAAACCATAGCCTTGACTAGACAGATCTTTGTTGGCAAAGTAATGTCTATGCTTTTGAATATGCTATCTAGGTTGGTCATAACTTTCCTTCCAAGGAGTAAGCATCTTTTAATTTCATGGCTGCAGTCACCATCTGCAGTGATTTTGGAGCCCCCAAAAATAAAGTCTGACACTGTTTCCACTGTTTCCCCATCTATTTCCCATGAAGTGATGGGACCGGATGCCATGATCTTCGTTTTCTGAATGTTGAGCTTTAAGCCAACTTTTTCACTCTCCACTTTCACTTGCATCAAGAGGCTTTTTAGTTCCTC
>NW_011494609.1:1879053-1880282 GCF_000754665.1 Bison bison bison | reverse complement strand
TTTCTGGCATATTGAGTGCAGCACTTTCACAGCATCATCTTTCAGGATTTGAAATAGCTCAACTGGAATTCCATCACCTCCACTAGCTTTGTTCGTAGCGATGCTTTCTAAGGCCCGCTTGACTTCACATTCCAGGATGTCTGGCTCTAGATGAGTGATCACACCATCGTGATTACCTGAGTCATGAAGATCTTTTTTGTACAGTTCTTCTATATATTCTTGCCATCTCCTCTTAATATCTTCTGCTCCTGTTAGGTCCTTACCATTTCTGTCCTTTATCAAGCCCATCTTTGCATGAAATGTTCCCTTGGTATCTCTAATTTTCTTGAAGAGATCTCTAGTCTTTCCCATTCTGTTGTTTTCCTCTATTTCTTGCATTGATCACTGAAGAAGGCTTTCTTATCGCTCCTTGCTATTCTTTAGAACTCTGCATTCAGATGCTTATATCTTTTCTTTGCTCCTTTGCTTTTCGCTTCTCTTCTTTTCACAGCTATTTGTAAGGCCTCCCCAGACAGCCATTTTGCTTTTTTGCATTTCTTTTCCATGGGGATGGTCTTGATCCCTGTCTCCTGTACAATGTCACGAACCTCAGTCCATAGTTCATCAGGCACTCTATCTATCAGATCTAGGCCCTTAAATCTATTTCTCACTTCCACTGTATAATCATAAGGGATTTGATTTAGGTCATACCTGAATGGTCTACAAAGCTTACCTGGAAGTAATTATTAGACAGGGGCTAGACAGCAGTTTGTGGAGAAGGCGATGGCACCCCATTCCAGTACTCTTGCCTGGAAAATCCCATGGATGGTGGAGCCTTGTAGGCTGCAGTCCATGGGGTCGCTGACGGTTGGACACGACTGAGCGACTTCACTTTCACTTTTCACTTTCATGCATTGGAGAAGGAACTGGCAACCCACTCCAGTGTTCTTGCCTGGAGAATCCCAGGGGTGGGGGAGCCTAATGGGCTGCCATCTATGGAGTTGCACAGAGTCGGACACGACTGAAGTGACTTAGCAGCAGCAGCAGACAGCAGTTTGTGTCCTCAGTAAAAAAAGCCTCTTGCTAAAAAGAACCTAAAGTCTTATTGACATGCTTTTCCTCCCGATGAAATAGCCTAGGCCCCAGGGACGTGGAAGCAGGTGCCAAAGGTCACATTGCTAGTTAGCAGCAAAGGCGTAATGAGCACCCAATTGTTCCCAGTATTCAGCGTGTCCTCTGTGATGGCTACA
>NW_011494609.1:1878586-1878953 GCF_000754665.1 Bison bison bison | reverse complement strand
ATTTTCACGACCCAGGTAATCACGATGGTGTGATCACTCATCTAGAGCCAGACATCCTGGAATGTGAAGTCAAGTGGGCCTTAGAAAGCATCGCTACGAACAAAGCTAGTGGAGGTGATGGAATTCCAGTGGGGCTATTTCAAATCCTGAAAGATGATGCTGTGAAAGTGCTGCACTCAATATGCCAGCCAATTTGGAAAACGCAGCAGTGGCCACAGGACTGGAAAAGGTCAGTTTTCATTCCAATCCCAAAGAAAGGCAATGCCAAAGAATGCTCAAACTACCACACAACTGCACTCATCTCACATGCTAGTAAAGTAATGACTCAAAATTCTACCAAGCCAGGCTTCAGCAATACGTGAACCGT
>NW_011494609.1:1870684-1878486 GCF_000754665.1 Bison bison bison | reverse complement strand
GACACGACTGAGCGACTTCACTTTCACTTTTCACTTTCATGCATTGGAGAAGGAACTGGCAACCCACTCCAGTGTTCTTGCCTGGAGAATCCCAGGGGTGGGGGAGCCTAATGGGCTGCCATCTATGGAGTTGCACAGAGTCGGACACGACTGAAGTGACTTAGCAGCAGCAGCAGACAGCAGTTTGTGTCCTCAGTAAAAAAAGCCTCTTGCTAAAAAGAACCTAAAGTCTTATTGACATGCTTTTCCTCCCGATGAAATAGCCTAGGCCCCAGGGACGTGGAAGCAGGTGCCAAAGGTCACATTGCTAGTTAGCAGCAAAGGCGTAATGAGCACCCAATTGTTCCCAGTATTCAGCGTGTCCTCTGTGATGGCTACAGAAGTTTTGTATCATCAAGGTTAAGATGAAAGATCTCCTAAGCTGCAAATGTGTTTAGATGTATCCTCAGAAAACAACTGGATCCACTTAACTTGTGCTCTTCTGATTGCAAAGAAACTTGTATTCTGGTGAAGCAAAAGATTTCTGTCTCTAGAGTAATGCAGAAACTAAAACCAAACCAAACCAAACCAAACCCTGGACAACAAGGAGATCCAACTGGTCCATCCTAAAGGAAATCAACCCTGAATATTCATTGGAAGGCCTGATGCTGAAGCTGAAACTCCAATACGTTAGCCACCTGATGCAAACAGCAAACACATTGGAAAAGCCCCTGATGCTGGGAAAGACTGAGGGCAGGAGAAGAAGGGGGCAACAGAGGATGAGAGGGTTGGATGGCATCACCGACTCAATGGACATGAGTTTGAGCCAACTCTGGGAGATAGTGAAGGACAGGGAGGCCTGGTGTGCTGCAGTCCATGGGGTCACAAAGAGTGGGACACAACTAAGCAACTGAACAACAACAAAACCAAAGAAAGATCATACAGATGTTCAAGGTTCATCAGCAAACACAAATTAGCTGAGGAATAACACTGAAGTCACATCTCTTGTAGGCTGTTATTCCTTGAATTTCAGTCACTCAGCTTTGTGTCTCCTACCCCACCGAGCACATAGTTGGTGCCGAAATTTCTTTTTAATGAATGAAGTATATAAATCGTTGCTTTGTTACCCTAGCATTGTGCCTCTTTCAAAAGAAGCACTTAGTAAACATGTGTCTAATTTCCTGTGTTGTCAGAAATATTGTTAATCATACTGTTAAAAATAAAGACCTCCAGGGCAAACTGAACTAAATTCTCTAAACCGCTAGATGCTCTTTCCTCTTTGGGCTGCTCAGCTGTGCAGCTGGAAATGGATGGTGGGGTGAGAGCTTCAACTTCAGCTCTCCCTCAAATACCCCAGAATGTTGGCTATGTCAGAAAGTGTTTGGAGAATGCCTCGGAAGCTGAGTGAGTAATTCCAAAGCAGTATACTCACAAAGTTATCTGAACCAGAGAATATGCACTCAAAAATAGATGCGTAGAGCACATCCATGGAATATCAAGTTTTTACCAGGTTTAGAGGGCTGCAGCCTGGTACTGTGAACCCAACAATCAAAGTAACTATAAAATACAGGACACGTGGTTTTACATTGATCTTCTTATGGTAAAATAAATATAAAATTGTGATCAAATTCATAGGCATGTAATAAGTGCTATGACCTGATAAATGACACTAGCATGTTTCAGAGAAAAGCTTGTGGAAACAATTATTCTTTTAAAAAAAGATATACAGGACTTCCCTGGCGGTGCAGTGGATAAGACTCTGTCTGCTAATGCGGGAGACACTGGTTCGATTCCTGGTCCGGGAAAATTCCACATGCAGTGGAGCAGCTAAGCCTGTGCTCCACAAGGGCTGAGCCAGCACTCTGGAGGCCAAAAGCTGCAACTGTGAAACCTGCATGTTGTAACTACTGAAGCTCGTGTGCCTAGAGCCTGTACTCCGCAACGGGAGAAGCCGCTGCGATGAGAAGCCAGCACACCACAACGAGGGAGCAGCCCCTGCTCGCCACAACTAGAGAAAGCCCGTGAGCAGCAGCAAAGCCCCAGTGCAACCAAAAATAAATAAATAAAAAGTAATTGGAAAAATTTTAAATAAAAAAAAAGACATACAATGATTTTTCACTGAAAATTAGATATCTTTAGTTGAAATCTGAGAACACCAGCTGAGTATTGAACCCACACTAAGAAAACCATCCTCTCATATTCTCTGCCAGCTCGCACAGTCAAAAGGATATGCAGGCTTACTCAACTGACAACACGGAGGAAGGAAGGAATTGTCCAGGCTTGGAGTTTCTACTCCTGGGAAGGCTCCAACCATACCAGTGTGAAAACATTCTGTTTCGGAGAGTTGAGAGCAAATCAAGAGACTGAGAGAATCTGCCCGGTAGAACACTACTCAGCAAAAAAATAAAAAAAGAGCAAACTTCTGACCTACAGAACAGCCTGTATGGATCTCAGAAGCTTTCACTAAGTGAAGTAGTCAGATGCAAAAACCCCACAATGGATGATTCCACTTAGACGAAATTTCTGTCAAATGCAAAATTATAGAGACAATGTAGACCGGCAGTTGCTGGGGCCACAGGTGGGAGTAGGGAGTGAACAGGCAAAGGCAGCTTTTCAGGTCCATGGAAGTGTTGAGAAACCGTATTGCACTGTTGGTACATAAATGTATAAATTCACTAAAACTAAAGTCAATTGTATCCTTATAATGAGTGACATTTATGATACATAAATTGTATTTCAACAATGCTGGTTTTGTCAAAAAGGAGAAATTAACAGAGATAATTCTTTCAGGACCAGCCTGTTGCACAGACAGATTGCCTCACTTCTAATATTCATGGTAGCCATCGTATTTTTTTTTTTTTTAAGATTTCTTATACGAATCATTTTTAAAGTCTTTATTGAATTTGTTACAATATTGCTTCTGATTTTATGTTTTTGGTTTCTTAGCCTTGGGGCATGTGGGATCTTAGCTGCCTGACCAGAGATTGAACCCACACCCCTTGCATTGGAAGGTGAAGTCTTAACCATTAGACCACTGGCTACAAAGACCATTGTACTTTCAAAATGTGACAGAATGTCTCCCAAACAAGGTGCTTTGACATACACATCAAGATACTGTTACATTAAGCCAGGTTTCCAAGATTGCAATGTACAATTTCAAAGCATAATTATTCTATTAGTCTACTCACAATACTAACGCCATGCCCAAGAATATTGGTATGTCAGATTGAGGGAAACAAACACATTGCTTCCCTAATGTGGGGGGATGGTGGTGTGACTGGGAGCCCAGGAGAACTTCCTGAGCTTTTCTTGAGCCAGACAGCTGTTTAGGGCGGCTCCCAGGGCAGGAGGAAGGGTATTTAGGGTGTAGACTTAAATGCCTTCACTAACAACTGTGGCATGCTGGTTACACTCATCACCACCACCACCACAGACATGTGAGCAATTATATTGAGAAAAGTCATCTTGGTCAAAGGCAGAAGAGTGAACGGAACATTCTGGAGGCAACTTGACTGGTGTTTCTGTCCACAGCAAGCAGTTCTCGTACTCAGTGTGCGTCACAATCTCCCGACTTTTGTTAAAAAGGCAGGTTCCCAGGCCGGGCCCCAGTGCTGCCAAAGTGGACGTCTGGGAAGGAAGGCTAGAGTCTGAATCTTTAATGAGCTGACAAGTGATCTTTATGCCGAAGGTCCTCAAAACACAGGTTAAGGAACACTGAAGAAAGAAGGGGGTGGGGAAAAAGGAAGGAAGGAAAGGAGGGAGGGAGAGAAGGGGAGGCAGATGGGGAGGAAAGAAGGAAGGAAAAGGAAAGAAGGAAAGAGACGAAGATGAAGGCCTTGCTGTCTCGTTACTTCTGCTGAATTAGTTTTAATTCCTTCTAAGCCTCTCGCTGTGTTTCATCTCCACGTCTGACATTGCGCCCTCATCTTTACCTGTCTCAGCCCTGCTTTCAGGTGGAGGAGCCTCACCTGTGTTGGGCTGGAGACAGATAGCAGTTGAAGTATTTTCTCCTGCACAATCCCCACTGCCCCGCCATGGGACAGGACTGAACTGGAGGCAGATCAAGCGTTTGCTCACAGGCTCACCTTGGGATCCCCAGAGAAGAAACTGCAGGTGATTCTTTGTTCTGAAACCCTGCTGAGGGGGAGGGAAGCGAGGGTCTGTTGGATCTGACAGCCCAGCCCAAACAGCACCCTTCCCCTGGGGAGGACACCTGCTCTGTGGCCATGTGGGGTTTTGCCCTCCCACCTTCGGGCAGTGGTCCACGTGGGTCCCTTGGCTCCAGAGATACCCTTGCTTTCCACACTCCTGTGCGATGACCCAGCCCGTGGGTAGTGGTCCTTGGCCACCTCTCGGAGATTCTGCCCACCCGCCAGACCACATGGGTAAGCCGTGCTTACAAACACACTAGCCTATGTCTAACGTGTGTCCCACTGCCTCAGTCACTGGCGTTTGGACCGAGAATGACCACTTAACCCAAACTGGCCCAATGGGAGCCCCTTTTCCTGGAAACTTGCAATGATAATTAAGATATTTCCATCTCAGTGTGAGCTGCCTTTCTCATAAAGAGAAGGAGGAAAACTCAAGAACTTTAGCATTGCGTTTCTTTCCGCGTGAGGAAGGAGTAGCCTGGAAGTCTAGCGGGGAGAGAGAGTTGTCTGAGAAAGAGGACATCCTGTAGTGACTCATTTCATTTCCCAGTTTAGACCCTTTGGGGCCAAGCTCACCTCCTCAGCACCATTCAGTCTCCTGAGACGCTCCTCTACTATTGGGACACAGGGTCCTCCTATGGTTGTTTAATCTACCCTTGACCTGCAGTCAGTGTCCTCACAAATCCAGGTACAATCATATTCCCTTTTGGCCACCCTTCTCCTTGTTTTGGGCTTTCCAGGTGGCGACAGAGGTAAAGAACCCATCTGCCAATGCAGGAGACATGAGAGATGTGGGTTCGATCCCTGGGTCAGGAAGATCCCCTGGAGGATGGCAACCCACTCCGGTATTCTTGTCTGGAGAATCCCCAAGGATAGAGGAGCCTGGCGGGCTACAGTCCATGGGATCGCAAAGTTGGACCTGACTGAAGTGGCTTAGCACACACGCACCTCCTTGTTTAAACTCGTATCCCTTTCTTCAGCAGACAGGAAGGCAGACCACATTGTCTTACTGTTGGTGCAAAATGAGAGCTTTCCTCCAAAAATGATCTGGTTTGAATTACTGACTATACCATATGCTGACTGTATTTGAAATTATGAAACAATTAACCTTTAGGTACAAAAATGGAACTGTGGGTATGTTTTGTTTTAAAAAGAGTCCTTGTCCCTACTGTGTAGCACATGGAACTCTGCTCAATATTATGTGGCAGCCTGGATGGGCGGGGAGTGTGGGAGAGAAGGGATACGGATGAGTCCCTTCGCTGTTCACCTAGAACTATCACAACAGTGTTGATCAGTATACCCCAATACAAAATAAAACATAATATTATTTTTAAATAATACTTTATTTAAAAAAAATAATAAAAAGAGTCTCTGTCTTCAGAGTTACATATTGAAATATTGATGCCTGAAGTGATATGATGTCAGGATTTGCTTATAAATGATGCCACAGGGTAGGAAGTGGGTGAGGGCGTAGATGAAACAAGTTGACCTTGAGCTGATAATTGTTGACTCTGGGTGACTGGGGTTCATCGTACGAGTCTGTGTACTTTTCTACATATTTAAACTTTTCCATGATAAGTAACTCTAAAAATATCAATGGGAATTTTTTCAAGGGATTGCCTCGGAAATAACACAAAACTATCAACACTCAAAAGTAGGAAGACGCTTCTTAAATTGGAGATCCAGAAGTGCCACTCCAAAGCAGTCACCACTCATGGGAGCAGGCTTTGTGTACTGTGCAGCCAGTATATGAATTAAAACATGCCAGGGCTGTGTGTCCCCACCTTCCCTTGAATGAAAACAACAACCTTGAGTTTGTGTTCAATTGATCTCCAATGGTGCAATCCAAAATAAAATATCCTAAGATCTATAGCTTGCTTTTATATTAAAAAAACAAAACTACAGGACTTCCCTGGAGGTCCAGTGGTTAAGACTCTGAGTCTCCACTGCAAGAGGGTGCAGGTTCCATCCCTGGTTGGGGAACTAAAACCCCACATGCAGAGCAGCGTGGCAAAACAAAAGCAGACAAACAGGAACTACACACAACTATATACTCAGTGGTTTTTATTTTATTAAAAATTACATGGTAGATTTAAAAGTAAGAAACATTCTCTCAAAGTAGAATATTTTCCAAATAGGTTGAAAGCATGCGTGTAGGAAAATAAAGCATCTTGGGCGCTCTCCAGCAGCCCCCAGAGGCTCTGTATATCCACGCATGCCTTCTTATTTAGAGGAGTGAGTAGGAGGGGGAGGGGGAGGCTGCTTGTTGAGCGTTCAGAGCATCTGATTTCATTCTTTATACATTCCCTGTGCTTCCAGTGGTCTTTTCCGGGCACGTGGAATTGTGGAGAAGTATTTAAAGTTTAAGTTGTGATTGTCCATTTCACTTTCATCCCTATCCGTTTTCAAGGTGGCCAAAGTCAGTTCTTTGCAGGAGACCATCTGCTCCCTCTATGACCCATCACTGTCCTGTTTGTGTGGTTATCCTCATGCTTAGAGACGTTTGGGGCCTACCTCTGAGACCAGGAGTCCCAACTGCCCGTTTAGTATCCAAATGTCCGTGTCTTTCCATTGGTCCTTTCCTGCCTCAGCCTCCCTTGCTCCTTCTTCCCGTTCATGTTTGCTTTGATTGGATGTTGCAACGCTCCTCTCCTGGCTGGTCTTTCTACTGACGGCTTTCGCTCTTGTGACACGTGTGTATTCAAACCAGTTCACACTGCCTTAGTTGTGGCTCTTTTGATTTCAAGTGCTGAAGGCCCACTCTGAGTCATGGAAACAGGAGTTGACTGCAAGGACATTTCCGATCAAAACATACTGGGATCAAAAAAAAAAAAGGAAACAAACAAACAACCAAATCCATTTCTACACTGAAGGGTTCAATGACTGCCTTCATTGCACCTCCAGGTACTGATGAATGAGACTAAAGATTTAGCATCACAAAGAGAGCATCTGAAAATTTCCTTGTTCACGTGAAATACTTATACCACATGATAAAGCTAATAATATGGCTGAGTCAATGAAGCGATTAATAGTTGACATCAGTTCTCCGTGGAGCCATGTCCTTTTGCAGTGAGGGTGTAGTAACAAAAAACAGAATCCCATGTGAGGCCTCACCTTGCTACATCCCCAACCCAGGCTAACTTTCAGTCCGTTGCAAACTTCAGCTCTTAAAATAGTATTTAATTTAAAATATTGTAAAGAAAAATGCAAAGGCCTTTCAAACTATAATTTCTGCTCTGGATTGTATTTCTATAGCTGTGACTGACTATGAAATAAAGTATCATACTGTGTCCTCTAATTGTTTAATACTAACAGAGATAAGAAAGCCTTCCTCAGTGATCAATGCAAAGAAATAGAGAAAAACAACAGAATGGGAAAGACTAGAGATCTCTTCAAGAAAATTAGAGACACCAAGGGAACATTTCATGCAAAGATGGACTCGATAAAGGACAGAAATGGTATGGGCCTAACAGAAGCAGAAGATATTAAGAAGAGGTGGCAAGAATACACAGAAGAACTGTACAAAAAAGATTTTCACGACCCAGGTAATCACGATGGTGTGATCACTCATCTAGAGCCAGACATCCTGGAATGTGAAGTCAAGTGGGCCTTAGAAAGCATCGCTACGAACAAAGCTAGTGGAGGTGATGGAATTCCAGTGGGGCTATTTCA
>NW_011494609.1:1869839-1870053 GCF_000754665.1 Bison bison bison | reverse complement strand
AAAGACGCTTACTTTTTGGAAGGAAAGTTATGACCAAACTAGATAGCATATTGAAAAGCAGAGACATTACTTTGCCAACAAAGGTCCGTCTAGTCAAGGCTATGGTTTTTCCTATGGCCATCTATGGATGTGAGAGTTGGACTGTGAAGAAGGCTGAGTGCCAAAGAATTGATGCTTTTGAACTGTGGTGTTGGAGAAGACTCTTGAGAGTCCC
>NW_011494609.1:1867267-1869696 GCF_000754665.1 Bison bison bison | reverse complement strand
CAGTGCAAAGAGTTGACTCATTGGAAAAGACTCTGATGTTGGGAGGGATTGGGGGCAAGAGGAGAAGGGGACAACAGAGGATGAGATGGCTGGATGGCATCACTGACTCGATGGACGTGAGTCTGAGTGAACTCCGGGAGTTGGTGATGGACAGGGAGGCCTGTGTGCTGCGATTCATGGGGTTGCAAAGAGTCAGACACAACTGAGCGACTGAACTGAACTGAACTGAACTGAACACAGTAAAATTGCTTAAGTACAGACATAAGAAGAATTTTGTTCAACCTATTTAATATGTTTGGACAACAATTTAGTTTATATATTTAAAAATAAGGAAAAATATTTTCCTTATTTATTTATGGCTGTGCTGGGTCTTTTCTCTAGTCGCAGAGAGCGGGGACTGCTCTCTAGTTGCCGTGTATGGACTTCTCACTGAGGAGGCTTCTCTTGGTGCAGAGCATGTGCTTTAGGGTGAGCGGGCTTCAGTAGTTGCGACGCGGGGGGCTCAGTAGTTGCAGTTCCCAGGCTCTAGAGCACACGGGCTTAGTTGCTCCGCACCATGTGGGATCTTCCCGGATTAGAGATCAAACTCATGTCTCGTGCATTGGCAGGCGGATTCTTTACTGCCAAGCCACCAGGGAAACCCCAATAACTTTGTATATTATATTTTTGTGCAGAACCCTCAGGAAGAAATATGTTTTATACAGCAGTACAGTAAAACCTGAATTAAAAGTTATACCAAACAATATTTAACTTTGCCCTTTGGTATTCTAATATTTCCTATTATTTTCTCTTTTGTTCTGTTTTCGGCTGCACTGTGTGGCATACAGTACTTCCCCTACCAAACTGGATCACCAAGGAAGGCCTCCCTCTGTTTTTTTAAAAAGGTTTTGTTAAGGGGCACATAGCTGATTTCACAAACCACTTATGCAAGTGACTTGACGTTTGGAAAACATCTCTTTATTAACAAATAGTGACATAGACTATTTAGTGATAACAAACACCCATGCAGTCACTCTTGAGAGTCTCTTGGACAGCAAGATCAAACCGGTCAATTCTAAAGGAAATAACATCTGAATATTCATTGGGAGGGCTGCTGCTGAAGATGAAACCCCAATACTTTGGCCACCTGATGCAAAGAGCTGACTCTTCAGAACAGTCCTTGATGTTGGGAAAGACTGAAGGCCAAAGGAGAAGGGGGTGACAGAGGATGAGATGGTTGGATGACATCACTGACTCACTGGACATGAATTTGAGAAAACTCTGGGAGACAGTGAAGGACAGGGAAGCCTGGGGTGCTACAGTCCATGGGGCCGCTGAGAGTCAGACACAACTTAGTGACTGAACAACAACAAATGTAGTCACTGCAGGGCTTTGAGAAATCCTCAGATTTTGCTGTATCTTCTTTCAATAATTTTTTTAAATTAAAATACCACTGTTATTGCTCAGTAGCTGGAATCAAAGGTCTCCATGTACCCCTCTCAGATCCAAGACATCTTCTGCCTTCCCAGGGGCAAGAACTATTCTAGATTTGGTGATTATTGTCCCCAGGCCTGCTTTTATACTGTTACTACAAATGTGTGGATCCATAGCAACTTACATTAATTCTGAGCCTGGAACTGGAGCTGTTCCTTCCCCAAGACCAAGCAGGCACTGGAAGAGGCAGAGTTGTCGATTTTTCTTTTTCTTTTAATGTCATACCTGAAAAAGTAAAAAAAGAATTCAAAAAAATTTTAATAGAAGTATAGTTGATTTATAATGTGTTAATTTCTACTGTACAGCAAAGTGATTCAGTTATTGACATTTCTAAAAAATATTCTTTTCCATGATGGTTTATTGGAGGACATTGAATATAATTCTCTGTGCTATACAGTAGGACCTTGTTGTGTATCCATTCTATGTATAATAGTTTACATCTGCTAACCCCAACCTTGAAAATACCAGACCACCTGACCTGCCTCCTGAGAAATCTGTATGCAGGTCAGGAAGCAACAGTTAGAACTGGACATGGAACAACAGACTGGTTCCAAATCGGGAAAGGAGTACATCAAGGCTGTGTATTGTCACCCCCTGCTTATTTAACTTATGTGCAGAGTACATCATGAGAAATGCTGGGCTGGATGAAGCACAAGCTGGAATCAATATTTCCAGGAGAAATATCAATAACCTCAGATATGCAGATGATACCACCCTTATGGCAGAAAGTGAAGAAGAACTAAAGAGCCTCTTGATGAAAGTGAAAGAAGAAAGTGAAAAAGTTGGCTTAAAGCTCAACATTCAGAAAACTAAGATCATGGCATCCGGTCCCATCACTTCATGGCAAATAGTGGAAACAGTGTCAGACTTTATTTTCTTGGGCTCCAAAATCACTGCAGATGGTGACTGTAGCCATGAAATTAAAAGACGCTTACTCCTTGGAAGGAAAGTTACGA
>NW_011494609.1:1865421-1867167 GCF_000754665.1 Bison bison bison | reverse complement strand
AAACAGTATATTAAAAAGCAAAGATATTACTTTGCCAACAAAGGTCTGTCTAGTCAAGGCTATGGTTTTTCCAGTGGTCATGTATGGATGTGAGAGTTGGACTATAAAGAAAGCTGAGCGCCGAAGAATTGATGCTTTTGAACCGTGGTGTTGGAGAAGATTCTTGAGAGTCCCTTGGACTGCAAGGAGATCCAACCAGTCTTTCCTAAAGGAAATCAGCCCTGCATATTCATTAGAATGACTGATGCTGAAGCTGAAGCTCCAATAATTTGGCCACCTGATGGGAAGAAGTGACTCATTGAAAAGGCCCTGATGCTGGGAAAGATTGAAGGCGGGAGGAGAGATTGTTGGATGGCATCACCGACTCAATGGACGTGAGTCTGATTAAACTCCGGGAGTTGGTGATGGACAGGGAGGCCTGGTGTGCTGCAATCCATGGGGCCACAAAGAGTCAGACACGACTGAGCGACTGAACTGAACTGAACCCCAACTTCCCACTCCATCCCTCCCCTAGCCTCTAGGCAACCACAAGTCTGCTTCTGTTTCCTAGACAGGTGCAATTGCGTTGTATTTTAGATTCTACATAGAAGTGACAGGCAAAGTAAAAAGTTAATACGCATACCAATGTTCAAAATTTGGTCAGTATATTTTACTGGTCTCTAAGAGAGAAAAGTTTGGAAGAGACTAGTGTAAACATAACATGGTTATATCACAGATTTCTTATTATCCAAATGGTAGATATTACTTATCTGCTGCCTATATTTAATTTCAAAACTTAATGAAGGATCAAAAATAAGTGTGGACAGGTATTGTGTACACGTATAGATGAAAAATCTACAATTACCACCAAATACAATTCAGGACCATACAATTCAGGCTCATATGCTCTGAGCCTCATGAGTATATGATAAAACATTTCTGTGTGACAACTTATCCTTTTTATGTATTTCTGGATAACATGTGTGTTCATTTTAGAGAATTATTGAAGGTTACTCTATTCATTTTGAACTTGCTTCAGTCCACCTTCGAATGATACTATCCCACTTCACCTGTAAAGTAAGAGGCTTACAAAAGGAAACTCCCACTTCTCCCTCTGTGCTATCATTGTTATACATTTCACTTCTACATGTATTATTAACTCCACACTACATTGTTATTGTTATTGTGCTGCTGCTGCTACTGCTGCTAAGTCGCTTCAGTCGTGTCTGATTCTGTGTGACCCCATAGACCGCAGCCCACCAGGCTCTGCTGTCCCTGGGATTCTCCAGGCAAGAACACTGGAGAGGGTTGCCATTTCCTTCTCCAATGCATAAAAGTGAAAAGTGAAAGTGAAGTCGCTCAGTCGTGTCTGACTCCTAACGACCCCATGGGCTGCAGCCTACCAGGCTCCTCCATCCATGGGATTTTCCAGGCAAGAGTACTAGAGTGGGGTGCCATTGCCTTCTCTGTATTGTGATAGAGCATACATTCTTAACACAGGTGACATTGCTCCCTTATCATGTGGGCTAATTAGATTGAAATGCCTAAAAAGGTGGGCTTGGGAGGATTCTGATGAAAACCTTGAGAATCTCTGCTCTTGGCAGTCAGTTATCTTGTAACGAAAATTTTATTGTAAAGTAACATCTATTTCTGCTTTATTGACTATGCCAAAGCCTTTGACTGTGTGGATCACAATAAACTGTGGAAAATTCTGAAAGAGATGGGAATACCAGACCACCTGATCTGCCTCTTGAGAAATTTGTACAC
>NW_011494609.1:1864588-1865140 GCF_000754665.1 Bison bison bison | reverse complement strand
AATCAAGATTGCCGGGAGAAATACCAATAACCTCAGATATGCAGATGACACCACCCTTATGGCAGAAAGTGAAGACGAACTACAAAGACTCTTGATGAAAGTGAAAGAGGAGAGTGAAAAAGTTGGCTTAAAGCTCAACACTCAGAAAACAAAGATCATGGCATCTGGTCCCACCACTTCATGGGAAATAGACGGGGAAACAGTGGAAACAGTGTCAGACCTTATTTTTCTGGGCTCCCAAATCACTGCAGATGGTGACTGCAGCCATGAAATTAAAAGACGCTTACTCCTTGGAAGGAAAGTTATGACTAACCTAGATAGCATATTCAAAAGCAGAGACATTACTTTGCCAACAAAGGTTCATCTAGTCTAGTCAAGGCTATGGTTTTTCCTGTGGTCATGTGTGGATGTGAGAGTTGGACTGTGAAGAAGGCTGAGCACCAAAGAATTGATGCTTTTGAACTGTGGTGTTGGAGAAGACTCTTGAGAGTCCCTTGGACTGCAAGGAGATCCAACCAGTCCATTCTGAAGGAGATCAGCCCTGGGGTTTCT
>NW_011494609.1:1848861-1864459 GCF_000754665.1 Bison bison bison | reverse complement strand
AAAGGCGATGACAGAGGATGACATGGCTGGATGGCATCACTGACTCGATGGACGTGAGTCTGAGTGAACTCCGGGAGTTGGTGATGGACAGGGAGGCCTGGCCTGCTGCAATTCATGGGGTCGCAAAGAGTCGGACATGACTGAGCGACTGATCTGATCTGATCTGATCAGATCTGAAAATAACCTTTGCCTCATAAACACATCTTTACCATCTCCGAAGCTTTTTATTCCTTTGTGTGGACCCAAGTTTTCATCTGGTATTATTTATCTTCAGCCTGAAGAACTTTCTTTGATATTGTTTCTGTGATATTTGATACCAGTGTAGGTCTGCTGATGACAAATTTGGCCAGCTTTTGTCTCTGTGAAAAAGTTTTATTTCACCTTCATGTGACGGGGGCAGAGGAGGTATATTTTTGCTGGATGTAGAATTCTAAGTTGCCAATTTCTTTTAACACTTTAAAGATGTCTTCCAGTTGCCTCTGGCTTTTCTATATTTTCTGACAAGAAGTCTCCTGTAGTATTATCTTCTGACTTTTTCTTTTTTCCCTCTGGCTACATTCAAGATATTCCCACTATCAGCTTAGAGATGAAAGCTACTGAAGTGTCCATCAATGAGTAAATGGATAAAAGAGATATATATATATATATATATAATGGAATACTACTCAGCCATAAAAAGAATGAAATAATGCCATTTGCATTAGCCTGGATGGACCTGGAGATAATCATACTAAGTGAAGTAAGTCAGACAGAAAAAACAAAATCATTTGATATCACTCTTATGTAGAATCTAAACATACGATACAAATGAACTTATTTACAAAACAGAAATAGACTCAGAGACATAGGAAGCAAACTTTACGGCTGTCAAAAGGGAAGGGTGAGGGGAAGGATAAATTAGTGATTTGGGAGTAACATACGTACTACTGGATATAAAACAGATAGACAACAGGACCTACTCTACAGCACAGGAAACCATACTCAATATTCTGTAATAACCTATATGGGAAAACACCCTGCAAAGGAATGTATATGTGCATGTCACTGACTCACTTTGCTGTACATTCGAAACTAACACAACATTGTAAATCAGCTGTGGTTCAATTTTAAAAAATATATTCTATCATTTATTTTTTAGTAATTCGATTTTGATGCATTTGAATAGGGGTGTGTGTGTATGTTTATGTGTAAGTGAATTGTGTTTGGCAGTCACTGAGCTTTTTGGGTCTCTATGTTTACAGTTTTCAAATTTGGATGATTTTTCAGCTATCAACTTTTCAAATGCATTTTCTCCTCCCTACTCCTTACTTGCTTTTGGGCCTCCAATTAAATGTGTGTTAAACCAGTCTATATCTCTTGCAGATTCATTTCCTACCAGTCTTTCTTGCTATGTATTTATTTTAGAGGGATTCTATTTTTATACCTTCAAGTTCTTTGATCTTTTGTTATGCGGTGTCTAATTTGGTGCTATTAATACAAACAACGGAGGCACTGGCACCCCACTCCAGTACTCTTGCCGGGAAGGTCCCGTGGACCGAGGAGCCTGGTGGGCTGCAGTCCATGGGGTCGCTAGGAGTCGGACACGACTGAGCGACTTCACTTTCACTTTTCACTTTCCTGCATTGGAGAAGGAAATGGCAACCCACTCCAGTGTTCTTGCCTGGAGAATCCCAGGGACAGGGGAGCCTGGTAGGCTGCCGTCTATGGGGTCGCACAGAGTCGGACATGACTGAAGCGACTTAGCAGTAGCAGCAATACAAACAAGCGATAAGTTAATTTCATATATTGCATTTCCATCTCTAGAAGCTTATTTTGGTTCTTTTTTATTTCACACTTCATTCTATACATGTTTGATTTAAATTCTGAAACATAGCACCTGTTTTAATGTTCTTTTCTACTATTTCCTTCATATCTGTCATTGCTGAGTCCTTCCCATTGGCTGATTTCTCATCTGATTATCAGTTCAGTTCAGTCACACAGTCATTTCTGACTGTTAGCGACCCCATGGACTGCAGCACGCCAGGCTTCCTGATCCATCACCAACATCTGGAGCTTGCTCAAGCTCATGCCCATTTAGTGGGTGATGCCATCCAACCATCTCATCCTCTGTCATCCCCTTCTCCTCCTGCCTTCAATCTTTTTCCAGCATCAGGGTCTTTTCCAGTGAGTCAGTTATTCGAATCAGGTGGACAAAATATTGGAGCTTCAGCTTTAGCATCAGTCCTTCTAATGAATATTCAGTCCTTCTAATGAAGATTCTAATGATCTCCTTTAGGATGGACTGGTTTGATTTCCTTGCAGTCCATGGGACTCTGAAGAATCTTCTCCAACATTAAAGTTAAAAAGCATCAATTCTTTGGCACTCAGATCAGATCAGATCAGATCAGTCGCTCAGTCTTGTCCGACTCTTTGCGACCCCATGAATCACAGCACACCAGGCCTCCTGTCCATCACCAACTCCCAGAGTTCACTGAGACTCATGTCCATCGAGTCAGTGATGGCATCCAGCCATCTCATCCTCTGTCGTCCCCTTCTCCTCTTGCCCCCAATCCCTCCCAGCATCAGAGTCCTTTCCAATGAGTCAACTCTTCACATGAGGTGGCCAAAGTACTGGAGTTTCAGCTTTAACATCATTCCTTCCAAAGAAATCCCAGGGCTGATCTCCTTCAGAATGGACTGGTTGGATCTCCTTACAGTCCAAGGGACTCTCAGGAGTCTTCTCCAACACCACAGTTCAAAAGCATCAATTCTTCAGCGCTCAGCCTTCTTCACAGTCCAACTCTCACATCCATATATGACCACAGGAAAAACCATAACCTTGACTAGACGAAACCTTTGTTGGCAAAGTAATGTTTCTGCTTTTGAATATGCTATCTGGGTTAGTCATAACTTTCCTTCCAAGGAGTAAGCGTCTTTTAATTTCATGGCTGCAGTCACCATCTGCAGTGATTTGGGAGCCCAGAAAAATAAAGCCTGACACTGTTTCCACATCTATTTCCCACGAAGTGATGGGACCAGATGCCATGATCTTCGTTTTCTGAATGTTGAGCTTTAAGCCAACTTTTCACTCTCCTCTTTTACTTTCATCAAGAGGCTTTTTAGTTCCTCTTCACTTTCTTCCACAAGAGTGGTGTCATCTGCATATTTGAGGTTTTTGATATTTCTCCCAGAAATCTTGATTCCAGCTTGTGCTTCTTCCAGCCCAGCGTTTTTCATGATGTACTCTGCATGTAAGTTAAATAAGCAGGGTCACAGTATACAGCCTTGACGTACTCCTTTTCCTATTTGGAACCAGTCTGTTGTTCCATGTCCAGTTCTAACTGTTGCTTCCTGATCTGCATACAGATTTCTTAAGAGGCACATAATGTGGTCTGGTATTCCCATCTCTTTCAGAGTTTTCCACAGTTTATTGTGATCCACACAGTCAAAGGCTTTGGCGTAGTCAATAAAGCAGAAACAGATGTTTTTCTGGAACTCTCTAGCTTTTTTGATGATCCAGGCGATGTTGGCAATTTGATCTCTGGTTCCTCTGCCTTTTCTAAAACCAGCTTGAACATCTGGAAGTTCACGGTTCATGTATTGTTGAAGCCTGGCTTGAAGAATTTTAAGCATTACTTTACTAGCGTGTGAGATGAGTGCAGTTGTGCGGTGGTTGAGCCTGCTTTGGCATTGCCTTTCTTAGGGATTGGAATTGGGGGAATATTTATAATAACCTTAAATAGGGTATAGTCTAGAAGTTTTGAATCACTATGTTGTACACTGGAGGCTAATAATACTCCAACTGAAAAACAAAAATAATAATAAAAAACATAATCTAAATAGTCATTTAACTTACAGTATTTTCTAATTTCCCTTGGAATTTCTTTTTTGACCTAATTTTTAGAAATGTGCTGCTTAGTTTCCAACATATGAGGATGTTCTGTTTACCTGGATGTTACTAATTTCTAGGAAAATTTCACTAGGGCCTGAGCATATTCTCTTTATAATGACTATCTTTGAAATTTGTTGAGATTTGCTTTATGCTCAGCGAATTATCATTTTTGGTAGAGATATTGTGAACACTTCAGAAGAATGGAAGTTTTATATGTATAACACACACAGACACACATACATATATATGCGTGTGTGCATATACGTGTGTCTAGTCACTTCATGTCTGACTCTTTGTGAACCCATGGGCTCTGGTATCTCCCTGATCAAAGGGTACAAACATATATGTATATACAAATCATGCAAATAAACTGATGTAATTAACTTGCGTAGATCACTGTATATATATTTGCATTATTTGCATTGATCAGATAATCTGTACTGTTACTGATTTCGTATGTCACATGTTGTGTTTTCCAAAGATAGCTGCAAAAATACCTCCCACCATACAAGGTATTCAACAATGTGCCCTGGCCGCTCTTCCCATCCAGAGATGAGGTCGATTGCTCCCTTTGAACCTAGTGGGTTTGGGATGACTTCAACAATAGAGAATGGGAAGAATCCAACCGTGTGACTTCCAAGGCTAGGTCATAAGTGTGATTCGGTGTCTGTCTTGTTTGCTGGCAAACGCGCCCTTAAGAGCCCTCAGCTGCCACTGAAGAAGGGCTGGAACCCAGGGCACTGTGTCATGGGGTGGACACATGCAGACATTCTGGTCAGCAGTCCTAGCCTTCCGAGCTTCTCCAGACTCTGAGTGGGTCTTCAGGTAACTCCAGCTCTTAGTCACTGAGCCCCTTTAGCCTTCACATCTTCCCAGCTGAGGCCTCACACATCTCGAGGCAGACGCAGCTACCCTTTCCTGGAGTTGTTGTTTAGTTGCTCTGTCGCTTCTGATCTTTGCAGCCCCGTGGACTGTAACCCTCCAGGTTCCTCAGTCCATGTGATTTCCCAGGCAAGAATACTGGGGTGGGTTGCCATTTCCTTTTCCAGGTTTTTTTTTTTTTTTTTTCTGATGCTGGGATCAAACCCACGTGTCCTGCATTGGCAGGCGGGTTCTTTACAGCTGAGCCACCAGGGAAGGCCCACAGCTATCCCTACTGTGTTGCATCTGAATTGCTAACCCACAAAATCTGTTAGCATGACAAGATTATTGTTTTAAGCTGTTGAGTTTGGGGCTCATTTGTTTGGCAGCAGTGGTGCCTGGGGTAGAAATGTAGGATTTGGAATCAGGGTGCTACCCATGACCAAAACCTAACACAGCCAGCATGGGTCTCAGGACCAACACAGAGCAGAAGCTGGAAAGGCCAGTGAGGAGACTATTAGTGTAATACTATTAGTGTATACAAAGTCCCTTGAGAAGTTATTATTGTAGGCGGGAGACCGGTAGGATATTATTAGTGGACTGAAAAAAGGTAAGCCTTTTATGTCATGCCATGATGTGTGGCAACTATTCTCTGTGGTGATATAGAAAATGCACCTAATGAATCAATGGATTTGCCTAAGGAGCTATCTGGGCAAAGTCTTAAAAGTGCCAAGTCTTTTTACTTGGTCACAAACAATAAAAGAGCAAAACTTTTTCAAGAAAAATTTTAAAACTATAAAGGAGCCAGATTTTCGGAGTTTAAGAATTATTCCACTCAGAGCAAAAGATTTTCAAAGTAAAAAAGATAATTTTGAAAGATAAATGCACCCCTGTATTCACAGCAGCAGTATTCCCAATAGCCAAGACGTGGAGACGACCTGGATGTCCATCGACAGGTGAGTGGATAAAGCAAGTGTGGTGCATGTCTACAATGGAATATGCTCTGTCTTAAAAACAAAACAATGCCATGTGCAGCAACGTGGATATAAATAGAGATGATCATACCAGGTGAAGGAAGTCAGAAAGAGAAAGACAAATACAATATGATCTCACTTATATGCAGAATCTGAAAGGTGACACTGATGAAGCTATCTAAAAAAACAGAAACGGACAGACGAGTGAACAGACTTGTGGCTGCCGAGGAGGAGGGGGCGGGAGAGGGATGGACGGGCAGCTCGGGATGAGCAGCTGCGAACAGTTACACAGAACCGGCGACAGCAAAGTCCTGCTGTGCAGTGCTATGTGTTCAGTCTCCCGTGAGAAACCACAATGAAAAAGAATACACATTTGAAAAATAGAAATAAATTAAAAAGAGGACAGAATCTCCGGGGAAATATCAAATATAGGATTTTTTGTCAGGAAAACATCTCAGAGTTTAGCGGTGATTTCATTAAATTCCCAATTGACTGGAATGCCTAAGGATTTAATCTTACGCCTAAATCAGTGTTAAAAAATTAAAGCTCAATTTTAAAAACTAATGGTTTTTAAATCAAAGTTGTTCAATGTTTCCAAATTAGATTACTCATTTTTGTACATGTATATGCATAAAAAATTTCTAGAGGCCTATACACTGACATGTAAACAAAGATACCTCTGGGACACAGAATGAAGAATATAGGAAAGGGGGAAATTGTCTTTCTGTTTCTATATATTTATTTTCTCTTTTTTTTTCAATGAGAACGCGTTAATTTTATGAAGGTTAATTTGACTTTCTCAGTGAATGTAGTAACACGTGTGGTTTTATGTTCTTGCCTCAGTTGAATCTACCAACCATAGTTTAACCTTCATTTGAGAAATTGTCATTTTATGCTCTTCACAGTTTCATTATTTGCTCAATACATGTGTAGATATGTGATGGACTCAATCTATTCTTATGTGGAACATAATTTCAAAGTACTTTTGCAACCTAACCTTTTACATATAATGTTTATTGATTTCCTCTTGGTTTCTCTTCTAAATGTAAAATTGTTTTCTGAAAAGAATGTAAAAACTTCCCAATGAAGTCGTGACAACATAAAGATGTCCTCGACTACAGGCATTATTTGAAATCATTCTCAAAGTGCCAACCGATGCAAAAGGGGAAAAGATACAAGAGGAGAAAACAAACAATCATTTGTGGGTCGTAGTCTTGTCTACACAGGAAACCTGAAAGAATAAAAATCTATTGGAACTGGTAGTAATGGTCATTAAGGTACCAACTTCTAGATAAATATGTCCCCATACCAACTGCTAAGAGAAAAAAAATGCTTTGCTTCATTAAAGATAACATTTGTCTATACTAGCAATAACCAATAAGAAAACATTCTTAAAAGGAAGAAAAAATTCCATTCCCAATAGCAACAAAACATTAAAATATAGTAGAAGTTCAATAACAAATGTTGGAGACCTTTTTGAAGAAAACCATGAGCATTACTGAAAGACATTTGGAGTATATAACGGAATTTCCGTTCTTGAATATGAGTGCGACACTCAGTGGACACGTGTTTTGTGGCAGGCACTGTGCCACTCCCTTTATGGGTGTTATACATCATTCTCATGAGTCCCATGACATGGGTACTGTTATTACCTCTGCTTGAAAGATGAGGAAACTGAAGGTTCAGAAGATGAACTGACCGGCCAAAGGAGAAAAGCTGTCTTTGTTTCTGTTCTGTTCAGCTGCTAAGTCGTGTCCAGCTCTTTGAGACCCCATGGACTACAGCCCACCAGGCTTTCCTGTCCTTCACTGTCTCCTGGAGTTGGCCCGAATTCATGTCCATTGAGTCAGTGATGTTATGTAACCATCTCATCCTCTGTTGTCCCCTTCTCCTCCTGCCCTCAGTCTTTCCCAGCATCAGGGTCTTTTCCAGTGAGTCAGCTCTTCATATCAGGTGGCCAAAGGATTGGAGCTTCAGCATCAATTCTTCCAATGAATATTCAGTGTTGATTTCCTTTAGGATTGACTGGTTTGATCTCCTTGCTGTCCAAAGGACTCTCAAGTGTGTTCTCCAGCACCAAAATTCAAAAGCATAATTCTTCAGTGTTCAGACTTCTTTATGGTTCAACTCTCACATCCTTATAGTTTTCCTTCCAAGGAGCAAGCATCTTTCAATCTCATGGCTTCAGTCACCATCCACAATGATTTGGGACCCCAAGAAAATAAAATCTGTCACTGTTGCCACTTTTTCCCATCTATTTGTCATGAAGCGATGGGACTGGATGCCGTTATCTTTATTTTTTTTTAATCTTAGTTTTCTGAATGTTGAGTTTTAAGCCAGCTTTTTCACTCTCCTCTTTCACCCTCATCAAGAGGCTCTTTAAAGTTCTTCTTCACTTTCTGCCATTAGAGTGGTATCATCTGCATATGTGAGGTTGTTGATATTTCCCCTGGTAATCTTGATTCCAGTTTGTGATTCATCCAGCCCAGCATTTTGCATGATGTATTTTGCATATAAGGTAAATAATCAGGGTGACAATATACAGCTTTGTCGTACTCCTTTCCCAATTTTGAACCAGTTCACTGTTCCATACCTGATTCTGTTGTTTCTTGGTCCTCATATAGGCTTCTCAGGAGGCAAGTAAGATGGTCTGGTATGCCCATCTCTCTAAGAATGTTCACAGTTTGTTGTGACCCACACAGTCAGAGGCTTTAGCATAGTCAGTGGAGCAGAAGTAGCTGTTTTTCTGGAATTCCTTTGTTTTCCGTATGATCCAATGAATATTGGCAAATTGATCTCTGGTTCTTCTGCCTTTTCTAAACTCAGCTTGTACATCTGGAAGTTCTCGGTTCATGTACTGCTGAAGCCTCGCTGGAAGGATTTTGAGCATAACCTTGTTAGCATGTGAAATGAGTGCACTGTGCGATAGTTTGAACACTCTTTGGCATTGCCCTTCTTTGTTTAGTGCCCGTTTAATTGTCACTTTCTCATGCTGCCTTGTCATTTCTTCCCAAATGGTTATAGAGTCAATGAAATTCCAAGCAAAATCTTAAGAGGAAGATTTTTGAAACTTAAAACTTCATCTGGAAGAGTAAATGTGAAAAACTGCTAAGATGTCTTTTAAAAGAAGACTAATGAAGAAGAAACTGCTCTAGTAGGGCTTAAAATAGTGTCATTAGAGGGGTGTGATAGAGGCAGAGAAATAAATTCATGTATTGACTTGACAATGTTGTTATTTCAAATTTGGAGTGAAGTAAATTCAACAAATGGTATGGAAACAATTGGATATCCAGTTGCAAACTGTGAGACTAGCTAGCTTCTTAAAAATAAAAAATAAAATGAAATGAAAATGAATTGAAGTTCTAAATCAAGTGATAAGAATACGAACAGAAAATATAGGAGAACATACATAAGCATGGGCTTCCCAGGTGATGCTAGTGGTGAAGAAACTTCCTGCCAATGAAGGAGACCAGGGTTCAGTCTTGGGTGGGGAAGAGTCTCTGGAGGAAGGCACGGCAACCCACTCCAGCGTTCTTGCCTGGAGAGTCCCATGGACAGAGGAGCCTGGCGGGCTACAGTCCATGGGGTCGCAAGAGTCGGACACGACTGAAGTGACTGAGCACGCACACACACGTACACAGGACAGTCTTTCTAAGTGAGACATTAAATGTCTGGGTTCTGAGCACTTCTCTAGCCAATTATTGGAATCCAAGGAGAGGGGGGTTGGAACCTCCCGTCTATAGCCAGTGGGTCCGAAACAGGAGTGACAACTTGGACTTGCCACTGGTCTTGGCCACTGAACCGCCAGGGAAGTCGCTCATTATTTCATTTAATTCTTACCACAACTCCATGAGGTTGGTTTTAATTTTTAAACTAATTTTCTGTTTCAGAGTAATTTTGGATTTATAGAAAAATGGCAAAGACAGTACAGAGAATTCCTGTGTACTCTATACTCAGTTTCCTTTCTTATTTATATTTTCCATTAATATAGTACATTTGTCAAAATTAAAGATCTAATGTTGATACAGTTTATTAATTAACTATAGACTGTGTGTGTCTATATGTGATCAGTGGAGTCTGACTCTTTGCGACTCAGCCAGGCTCCTCTGCCCATGGGATTTCCCAGGCAAGAATACAGGAGTGGGTTGCCATTTCCTTCTCCAGGGATGGAATCCAAGTCTCTTGTGTCTCCTTCATTGGCAGACAGATTCTTTATCACCAGCACCACCTGGGAAACTCTTATTAACTAAAGTTCATATTGATTCATATTGTAAGCAGATCAGGTAGGAGGTTCTGGGGAAGAGCCAGGCATGGCTTTCTTGACAGAAGAGAAGCCATTTTTGGTGTAAGCCATTCTATGATCTAAGCCCAGCCACAGTGCTTGCCCTTGAAAGGTCTCAGTAATGAATGATCTTAAGGGAAATGAGAGAACGCAGGAACTATGGAAAAGCAGTCAAGAAACAACATTCAGTGATTAAAACAGAGGCTTACTTCCTCCTCAAGGTATCTGGTAGGTAACAGTCTGACACGTTACCTTTGAGGTCTTCAGGAACCGAGGCCCGCATCCTGCTGGAGAGTGGAAGGACGATGCTGATTTCTTCTGACTTTAAACTACTAAAGCTTGGATTCTGTGGACCCTTGCCCTAATTCTATGTTGAATTCTCCTCTGCACCAGCCCCTTCATGAATGTGCATACACCATCGAAGCCCCTCCATGAATATTCGTGAATCCTTAGCTTAAAACTTCCCAACTTTGCTGTTTAGAGAGACACGGCTTTGGAGAAGATCCCCAGTGTGCTCCTTACTTGCTACAAATATGATAAATCCTTCCTTCTTCTGCTCTCTGCCGCGGTTGTGTCTTTCGGTTCAACACCCACCAAGAGGCAAACTCTGGTTTCCGGTAACAATATGATTTTTATCAACGTCCTTTATCGTGTTCCAGAATACATTACATTTAGTCATCGTGTCTTCTTATTCCCCTCTTGGCTGCAACAGCTTCTCAGCCTTTCCTTGTTTTTGCTAACCTTGACCATTTTGAGGAGATGGCCCTTGAATTTAAGAAAACCTTTTAAACGTGCTTTTCTATAAGAATTTAGAATGAATCAGTATAACTTTTTTCTTTGGAGCCAGGTAAGATCTTAAGGATCTCATGTTTGTAGCAATATTCTGAAATTTGAGTGCTAGTTTATCATTAACCTTTTCTTTACAGGCTTCTGTTTTATTCCTTAAAAATTCTTTCTCAAATGTCTTAACATTAAAATATAAGTATAAATTTAACTAGGATTTTTTTTCACGACTTTTACATGTTTTTAATACCCTTTTCTTTCTTGGCTTCCTTGTTTTTTCCTGAAGGAAATACTTTCAAGAAAAATGACTAGGTGAGAAACTTTCTAAGTGCTTTATGTCCATGTTTTCTTTAATATGCAAAGTGAAGATACTGGTATCTATCCTGTAAATATTTGAAGATTAGGTGAGGCCAGAGTTAAGCTTTTAGGAATGTGTCTGGCATGTTAGAAGCAATCAGTGTTAGCTTTTGTTACTGTTGCAGTGACTATGAATTGTTTTGTAATTACAAAGAAGAATATACACAGACAAATGCAAATAAGGAAGTTAGTGGCAAGATAATGAAGAAATATAACATATATATATAAATATATAATCTATAATAAAGAAAGAGATTAGACAGAGCAATAGAGTAGGTGACGCAACCCCTGTAATCAACATGGTAAATATGGAAAAAGCATGATCATTTGCCAGCCGCTTTAACCTGGGTTATGCGGTCAGCTATAGCCCAGAAAGCCACGTGGGCATTCAAAGCCACACAGCTCATCTGTCTCCTCAGAGGTCACTGGAGTTTATCAGCTGTTGTGTACCCTTAGCATGAGTCAGGAGGGTTCCAGGGAAATGTCTTTCTAGTGACAAGGACTGACAATTTAGTTCAAAAAAGAATAAACACAAAATAACACTTGAGAAGCATATGTCATGTCGAATGCAGACTGAGTCTTTCAGAGGAAGGTAAAAAGCATCTAGCTATTCTTTACACAGACCAAAATTTCTTCAGTCGATTCTTTGTTGTTCATGAGCAAGGAGAGAGAACAAATTGTTATGCCCGATACCAGATTTCAGGACTGGAATTTTGTGGTGTGATTCATGTGGCTATATTTAATAATTGCAGAGTCACAGAGTAGCTCCAGTTGGAGTTCAGGGACGCCTTCACCCCAGGGGTCCCTCTCCTCCAGGGCCCTGCTTAGAAACCCTTAGAGCATGGTCTTGGTACAGCATAGAAACTCCTTCCCCTTAAGCGGCTATCCGGTGATTCCTTCAGGATCAATGCCGGTGAAACACATCTAGGTCTTCATTTTAACTTAAGGACGTGTTGCCCTTATAACTATAAAGTGTGTACCTCTCTTGATCTTGTTAAAGGTCTGTGATCAGTTGGGAATTTTTAATACCAGGCCTCTGGTAGTTTCCTGCGCTCAGCTAGTAGAATTCTGGAATGGGAGGAATACACACACAAAAAGAGAAAAGAAGTCAGATTTTAAAAAATGTGTGGGTTTGTAATCATTAGGGTAGGATATTGTGCTTGAATCTTCTTAGGATGTACTTGTAAATGTTGATGGAATAATATTTAAATAACAAAAGACGTGGCTTCATCAATTGGTACTTTAAAAGCTTTTGCAGGAAAGAGATAAAGGATAATGTGGCTAATAAAGGAAATGCTGATAAGTATTAAAAAGAACAGAACACTTTTGATGGCTTCACACTCCAAATGGAAGCCTGGGAAATAAGTGAACACAAAATAAAACAGCTGGGTGGACTCAAAGGAAATAAGAAAGGTTCCCCCCCGCCCCAATACATTTCTCCAAACAGAAACTTAAGAGGAAAAATAAAATTGCTCCCAATCATTACAGGGGAACATTTAAGAATTCTAATATTGTAAATAGACGTCCAGGCTGAGTTTTCCATGCAAAGCTAGAGCAGGAAATAAATCCTTAGGTATCAACTAAGGGACTAATACAACAATTAGACTATTTTCAGAGGTTTAAAGTAAATCACTTCAAAATGAATCCGCCACAGGTATAAAAAAAAGAAGAAGAAAAAAAAAATAAAAAAAAAAAAGTAAATCACTAAAAATAAAACTGCAAAAACAACATAATGAAGACATTTTGTCAGATGTCACACATGACAACATATATACATACCTGGCTTTTTTTGAGATCTAAAGCACTTTGAAACCGTAAAACATCACTCAAATGTGTGGCAATATCAGGGTTATGTGGGAAATAAAAGCATCAGAACTCTTCACCCTTCTCCCATTTCCCATTCCTTACATTTACCTTAAAATGCAAGAGTTTATTTCTAACCAAGAAACTTGAGAGGCTGCCTAATGTAAAATGGAACACGCAAAATCTGGCTTTTCCTTATTCTCTTATTGTTCAGTTGTGAAAAGATTTGTTTTTCCGGTTGTCATTTAAAAATAGTTTTGGAGAATTTCAAGCAGTCTTAGAAAGAATTGTATGATGAAGTCCAAGTACTTACTCGTCCCTTAGCTTCAGCACTTATTAATTTTTGCCCAGTCCTGTGTGCTTAGTCGCTCAGTCCTGTCTGACTCTCTGTGACCCCATGGACTGCAGCCCACCAGGCTCCTCTGTTCATGGGGATTCTCCAGGCAAGAACATTGGAGTGGATTGCCATGCCCTTCTCCAGGGGATCTTCCCAACCCAGGGATCAAACCCAGGTCTCCTGCATTGCTGGCAGATTCTTTATTGTCTGAGCCACCAGGAAAGCTTAATATCATAATGGCATCTTAAAATAGGAGCAATTCTTTAATTTCACCCCAAACCAGTCGGTGCTTCATTTCCTTGATTGTCCTATAGTTTTTTTTTAACAAGTGGTTTGGATCAGGATCCAAAAAGCAACTTATCACAGTGGTTGATTGAGTACCTCTTAAGTCTAAAAACCCGTGGGTGCCATACAACATGGCACATTAACTATAGCCCCAATTTTTTAAAAAAATCTATGGCTGCTACAATGATCTCTCCATCTCCCCCCTACTTCCTGCAGGTCTGACCTAGGACTCAGGACCTCACCCTCTGCTTGAAAAGGGCTCTTCCTTGAATTCCCTTCTTCTTCACTTATCTCCAGGCTCCACAGACTCTGAGGATCTAGCAAAGATGTTAGGACCTACAAGTGAATGAGAAAACTGTTTTTAAAAGCCTCCAACATACACTTGTCCTTAATCCTTAAAGCCTGCGTTGGTCACTGGTATTAGAAACATGGAGGACACTCTTGTAGAAATTTCTGTGTAAATGTAAAGTGGTATCGTTATCATTGTAGAATGTTTTGGAAGGGAGAGCATTACACAGGAAGGACCAAGAAAACTGAACCATGAGCAACGGATGTTGTCACCTTCTGGGCATCCTTAACTTAACCAGATAATTATTCTCAGGCTCAGAAACCTCTGGGACAAGAAGCCATGGCTATAAGCCAAGAGAGAAAAAATTGGATATTTCCTTGATACCCATTTAAGAGAGGAAAACCAGTTAGAGAGTAGATCATTTAAGTAAAGGAAATGAGAAAGCACCACCAAGTCAGTGTCCAGTTATTCAATAGGATAACAGTAGAAATCATGCAATAAATGTAGTCTCTTGCTTAACCCCAAAGTTTTAGGAATTGTCTCATTAAGTTTTCAGCAGTAAAGAATTAGAGAAGTGAGTGAATCTATGCCTCCCACTTCCGTTCTTCTCCCAGATGAGAAAATGGTGGTGGCCTAGAGGGGCTATGAAATTTGCCCCAGATTGATCCACTTACCTGCAGAGTGCAATACTTTGGCCACCTGATGCAAAGAACTGACTCGGAAAAGACTCTGATGCTGGGAAAGACTGAAGGTGGGAGGAGAAGGGGTCGACAGAGGATGAGATGGTTGGATGGCATCACCGACTCCATGGACATGAGTTTGAGCAGCTCCGGGAGATGGTGATGGACTGGGAAGCCTGGAGTGCTGCAGTCCATGGGGTCGCAGAGTCGGACACAACTGAGCGACTGAGCTGACTGACCTGCAGAGTTGGGAGAGAGACAGACCCCCTGATGTCTAGTCGAGGGCTCTCCCTGTCTCTCCTGCCTTCCTTCTATCAGGTTCCAAGAGAGACCTTACAAAGTGTTTGGAGCAACTTGAACGAATTAACACCAGCACTGAAGATGGCCTGAGATCACTTACAGTCTTGTACCTGGAGGCTCCCCTGTAGGGGAGGAAGGTTTTTCCCTCCACCCTTCTAGGTTTGATAGCTGAGTCTGTGACAAAGACAGCAGGCAGGTTGAGAGCCAAAAAGGCGTACGCACATATTCATTTTACTGTCATGTGTGTGGGCATCACGAGAAAAGAAGCGAGTACTCAATAAACTGGTGTGACTGGGGCCCTTGCTGCTACGCCATGCTCAGTGGCCTCCAACTCTCTGGGAGCCTTTGGACTAGAACCCGCCAGGCTCCTCTGTCCACGGGAATTTCAGGAGTGGGATGCCATTTCCTCGTCCAGGGGATCTTCTCAACCCAGGGATCAAACCTGTGTCTCCTGCATTGACAGGCAGACTTTTTACCCCTGAGCCATTAGGAAAGCCCCACTGGGGAACTTGCTGCTGCTGCTGCTGCTAAATCACTTCAGTCGTGTCCAACTCTGTGCGACCCTATGAACAGCAGCCCACCAGCCTCCTCTGTCCTGGGATTCTCCAGGCAAGAATACCAGAAGGGGTTGCCATTTCCTTCTCTGCTGGGGAGCTTAAGTACCGTCAGTTGGAGAAGAGGAGAGAGGATGTAGCCAGTTCAGAGAAGAGCAAAATATTTTTAGGAAAGGTGAAGGCACCCTAAGAGGAACAGATGGGAGACGTGATGGTTTGTGA
>NW_011494609.1:1840745-1848761 GCF_000754665.1 Bison bison bison | reverse complement strand
GGTTTGTGAGGAGTCTGTCTGGTTTTGGGGCCAACGTCTGGTCTCTTGTCTTGGGATAAGGCTGGATCTTCCCAGCTGATGACCCTCCCGGAGAGGGAATTTAAGTCGACTGAGTTCCTTTTGGAGGATCTGACTGTAGGGAGCTGAGAGGGGATTCAGAGAAAGCCTCTGCCTGAGTGCTGCTTTTCCAGTGGCTTTAGCTCAAAATAATTAGTGTCCTAAAGAAACATATTTTGGGGTGGTATGTCCTGAACTCCTTCACCATTTACTAAATGTTTGTTGAGTATCCCTATGTCACAAGAATACTTGGGGATCTCTTTTGATTTTAGCATTAGGCTTGTTTCTGCCTCAATGCCAGGGGAGCCAGGTTCTATCCCTGGGTCAAGAGGATCCCCTGGAGGAGGAGATGGCAACCCACTCCAGCCTTCTTGCCTGGAGAATCCCATGGACAGAGGAGCCTGGCAGGTTATAGTCCATGGGGTCGCAAAGAGTCGGACTCGACTGAGAGCCTTTCACTCTTGTTTCTCTGAATTCAAGCCTCACAGCGTATCTTCAGGTGGAATACTCTGGAAGGTGGGGTTTCTGTCTCCACTTGAGTGCCGGTATTCGCATCATCACCCCTTATCTGCTCTTCCTTGCACCGTCCTCTACCTCCTCGTCTCCCCCTGACAACGGAGGATCAACTTTTTGTTGTGTAGAGGGTGGCCACACCTGGCTGTCAGGAAGGTAAAAAGAGACGTCTTCTAGAGGTGTGCAGGCCGCTGCCTGCCCTTGAACTCTTTCTTTTCTGCTTACTTCAGAACTGTCGTTTGAAAGGTACCTTTCATTATCAACTTGGTCCAACCCCTTCTTTTTATAGATAAGAATGCTGGAGCCTAGGGAGGCGGGGGTCTGGCTCAAGGTCGCCCGAAGCGTCCATGGCAGAGCCGGGCTCAGAAGCCGGGTCCCCACGCTGCTCTGTCTGTGGATCCTGCTTTATCACACAGGACAATCCAATCTATTCAGCAACGGAGGGATTTGTGTGGAAACGGCTTCCATTTGTGTTTGAGATAACCGACACAGAATTTCTTGGGTAGATGACAGGGGAAAAAAATTCCCACTGGGAACACATTTAAAATGAAAAGCTGTGAAAATGCACGCCTTTCTGAGAAAAGGTGTTTAACCTGCTTCCTGGAGTGGCTTGTGTTGGGAACACTTAGTAAGCACATGCTGACCCAATTAACACAGGGGAGGCATCAGACTCCGGCCGAAAGAGACCTAAGAGAGAAAGGCATTTTTTTAGGAAAAGTACACCAATACCATCTTCATTTTTTCCATTTTACTTTGTTTATTAAGGTAATATGTGCCCATAGGGACAGTTTCAGTAGGAATCTGAATCTAATTATGAGGAAACATCCAGAGGTGAGCCATTCGAAGAGCCCACTGGAGCCCTGCCTTCAAAACAGACAGCATCATTACAGAACAGAAAAAAGCCTAGCAGGGCAGGGATTCTTCTATCCTTGAAGAGTCCAAAGAGATAAAACACCCAAGCACAAACTCTGAAATCTGATTAAACCCTGGACGGAACGAAAAGATATACAAACAATATTTGGGGGACTATTTGAGGAAATGTGACTGTGGATCGTCTGTCGGTCCATCTGGGAGATCACAGGGGGTCACTGTGGATTTCCTTAGATGCGGGGATGACACTCTGTGTGTGGAGAAGAATGTCCTTGTTCTCAAGAGACACCAGCTGGAGTATTTATGAATGAAGCTTTGTGATGTTTTCAACTCACTTGAAGCGGTGCAGAAAAAAAATAAGGGAGAGAGAAAGCGAATGTGGAACCCAGGCTAAGAGTATATGGATACAACTTACTGTGCTATTCTTTACCTTTTATATAGATTTGAACACTTTCAAGAGAAAAATCAGAGACAAAAGTCAAGTGGGAAAAATCTCACTGCAAAAAATGTGGTCTCCTGTGTCTGCCCACTTCCTGTTGCCCACGTTACCTGCTTTCAGTGTATTTTGTTGCTTAATCTGGTACATACCTCCAAACATAAAAATAAATGCAGATACTGCTGCTTTTGGGTCTACAATTTTAGATCTATCTAATACCTTTCTAGGATAATAGGTGACGCTTTCAGCTCTTTTGCAGTGAGACCCATGTTTGACCTTTTTACTCTTGCAACTAGATGACGTAAGGCCATACACTGATTAACAAGTGAGTACACAATGATGACAGTTCCTCATCTGTAAAATGACCTTTTAATTTGACTTAGTTGCTTTCTTTCTTCAGTTGCCTTGCTTTTTATGAGCTACTGTTAAGTGTTTTCTCACCTAAAAATAACAGCTCTGTAACATCCCACTCAATGCCATTTCCCCATACGTCCTCCCTGATAGCTCAGCTAGTAAAGAATCTACCTGCAATGCAGGAGACCCCGGTTCAATTCCCGGGTCAGGAAGATCCCCTCGAGAAGGGATAGGCTACCCACTCCAGTACTCTTGGGGTTCCCTGATGGCTCAGCTGGTAAAGAATCTGCTTGCAATGCAGGAGACCTGGGTTCAATCCCTGGGTTGGGAAGATCCCTTGGAGGATGGAAAGGCTACCCATTCCAGTATTCTGGCCTATACACTCCATGGGGCCACAGTGGGACACGACTGAGCAACTTTCCCTCCTCTTCCTTAGGACACCTGATGTGGAGATCTCCCAGCACCTGTCTGGGTCTGGACTGCGTGCTGCTCAGGGTTCCCGTCCTACAGTTAACTGACTTTCCTCCACCACCACCCTGCGAATTCCTACACCATCTCACACGTGTGCATCCCAGATTTTCTGGATTCCATGTTTTCTTTGCTTCCTTATCTGATAGCTATCTGTGTTTTGTTGAGCAGTTGAATTCCATTCCAACTCCTGACCCTTTGTTTGTGACCTTTTTCTCTCTAAAAATTCTTGGGATATTTCTTTCCCTCTGACATCCTGACTTTGCACCGCGGTGCTCTTTGATGTCGGTCTTTTCTATTCATCACGCCTGGCACTCAGTGGAATTTTTCACTTGAAGACTTGTGTTCTTCGCTTCTGGGAGAATTTATTGAACTATTTCTTCATTAATTTCCTTCTTTTCTTTTCTCTGGTCTGTCTTTCCATGACTCCTGTCACCCAGATTGGAGCTTCCACATTGAGCTTCTACTTTTGTTACTTTTTTCTTCTGTGGAACATATTCTTTTTGCTCTACTTTGAGAGAGATCTCTTTCAACTCTTTTACTGTTTTTTTCGTTTTTGCTATAATATATATCGAGAGCTATCATATTTTTAGTTTTCAAGGGCTCATTCTTTTTCTCTAATTTGTTCCATTTTGAGCATACTATTCTTGTTTCATGGCTACAGTATTTCTCTTATTTTTCTGATGATATATTTTAATTAAAATGTTTTAAATTAAAAAATTTTTTATTGCAGTATGGTTGATTTGCAATATGGGCTTTCCTGGTGCTCAGATGGTAAAGAATCCTCCTGCAATACAGGAGACCTGGGTTTGATCCCTGGGTCAGGAAGATTCCCTCGAGGAGGGCATGGCAACCCACTCCAGTATTCTTGCCTGAAGTATCCCATGGACAGAGGAGCTTGATGGGCTACAGTCCATGGTGCGCAGAGTCCGACACAACCGAGCGACTAACGCTTTCACTTTCACTTTGATTTACAATGTATAGTTTTTCCTCTGTTGTATAATACATCACTGTCATTTTATTTTACCCAGAATAGTTTGTATCTGTTAATCCTCTCCTTCTGTCTTCCCCCTGCCTGCGTCTCTCTCCCTGCTGGAAACCAGTAGTTTGTCCTCTGTATCTGTGACTCTGTTTCTATTTGTTATATTGTTTATATTTCACACGTGAGTGACAACAAGAGTATTTGTTGTTTCTGACTGATTTCACTTACGGCAACACCCTCTACGTCCATCCACATTGTTGCAAATGGCAGAATGTCATTCTTTTTTATGACTAAGATATATCCCACTGAGCATATATACAGCACACCTTCTTTACCCATTCATCAGTGGATGGACGCTTAGGCTGACGCCATATGTTGTCTACTATCGATAATGCTGCTATGAACCCTGGGCTGCACATAGCTTCTCAGATTAATGTTTCCATTTTCTTCAGATATATACCCAGGAGTGGGTTTGCTGGGTCATATGGTAACTCTATTTTTAGTTTTTTGAGGGACCGCCATACTCTTTTTCATAGTAACTGCATCAATTTACATTCCCACCATCAGTGTACTAGTCTCCCCTTTTCTATCCATCCTCAACAAATTTGTTGTTTGCAGACTTTTTGATGACACCCATTTGACAGGGGTGAGATGATAGCTCATTGTGGTTTTGGTTTGCATTTCTCTGATGATTTAGCAGTGTTGATCATCTTTCCACGTGCCCGTTGGCAATCTGTATATTTGCTTTGGAAAAATGTCCATTCAGGTCTTCTGCCTATTTTTAATTGAGTTGTTTGGGGAGTTTTTGATATTGAGTTGTACGAGTTGTTTATATATTTTGGATATTAACTCCTTATCACTTGCAAATATTTTCTCCCTTTCAGTAAGTTGTCTTTTTGTTTTGTTTACAGTTTCTTTTGCTGTGTCAAAGCTTTTATATTTCATTCAGGTCTCATTTGTTTCTTTTGCCTTAGGAGAAGATCAAAAAACATTGCTTTGATTTATGCCAAAGAGTATTCTGCCCCTGTTCTCGTCTAGAAATTTTATCATTCTAGGGATTGTATTTAGCTCTTTAATTGATTTTGAGTTTACTTTTATATCTGGTGTGAAAAAATGTTCTAATTTCATTCAATCTTTTACATGTAACTTTCCCAGCATCACTTATTGAAGAGACTGTCTTTTCTCCATTGTATATTTCTGCCTTTTTTACTGTGCATTAATTGACCACAAATCGGTTTATTTCTGGGCTCTCAACCTTGTTGCATTGATCTTTATGTTTGTTTTTGTGCCAATATCATACTGTTTTTATTACTTTTTCTTTGCAGTATAGTCTGAACTCAGAAAGGGTGATACACTCTGCTTTGTTCTTTTTCCTTAAGATTGCTTTGGCGGGGTGGGAAGAAGTAAATTAGGAGTTTGGGATTAATAGATACATACTAATGTGTATAAAATAGACCTACTAAATAGCACAGGGAATTATACTCTATTTTGTAATAACCTATAAGGGAAATAATCTGAAAAAATAGATATATATGTATGAATAACTGAATCACTTTGCTGTGCAACTGAAACTAACACAAAATTTTAAATCGACTATGGGGACAACAGAGGATGAGATGGTTGGATGGCATCACTGACTCAATGGACATGAGTTTAAGCAAGCTCCGAGAGTTGGTGATGGACAGGGAAGCCTGGCATGCTGCAGTCCATGGGGTTGCAAAGAGCGACTGAACTGAACTGATACATCATTAAACTGAGCGACTGAACTGAACTGATACATCATTAAAAATAAATTAATAAAAAAAAAGATTACTCTGGCAATTTGGGGTCTTTTGTGACTCCATATAAATTGTAGGATTATTTGTTCTAGTTCTGTGAAAAATGTCACTGATGTTTTGACAGAATTTGCATTAAGTATGCATGATGCTTTGCATATTATGAACATTTTAACAATATTAATTCGTTCAATCCATGAACATGGAATATCTTTTCAGTTCTTTGAATCACCTTCAGTTTCTTTCATCACTGTTTTTAATTTTCAGAATATAGGTCCTTCCTCTCCTTGTTATGTTTATTGCCAGGTATTTTATTCTTTTTGGTGCAATTTTAACCAAACTGTTTTCTTTGTGATAGTTCATTACTAGTGTTTAGAAAAGCAACATGCTTATCTTTACTAATAACGTATCCTGCAACTTTACTGAATTCATTTATTAATTCTAATAGGTTTTTTGGTGGAGACTTTGGGGTTTTCTCTATATAGTATCATGTCATCTGCAGATAGTGACAATTTTGCTTCTTCCTTTCTAATTTGGATGCATTTTATTTTTCTTTTCTGATTCTTACCACTAGGACTTCCAATACTATGTCGAATAAAAGTGGCAAGAGTATGCATCCTTGTCTTATTCCTTATTTTATTTCATTTTTTTTTCCCTTTAGGCGGCACCGCATCGTACGCAGTATCTTAATTCTCTGACCAGGGATTGAACCCACACCCTCTGCAGTGAAAGCTCAGAGTCTTAACCACAGGACCACCAGGGAAGTCCTTGTTCCTCATTTTAGAGGAAAGAAACTCAGCTTTTCACCATTGAGTATCATGTTAGCTATGGATTTGTCACAAATGGCCTTTATTATATTGAAATACATTCCCTCTATACCAATTTTGATGAGAGTTTTTATTATGAATGGATGTTGAGTTTTGTCAAATGCCTTTTCTGCCTCTACTAAGGTGACCAGTGATTCTTATCCTTCTTTTTGTTAATGTGGTGCATCACATTGACTGATTTGTGTATATGGAACCATCCTGTGATGCTGAAATAAATTCAACTCGGTCATGGTGTATGATTCTTTTTACGTATTGTTAAATTTGCTTTGCAAGCACTTTGTTGAGATTTTTTTGCATCTATATTCATCAGAAATATTGGCTTGTAATTTTCTGTTTTTTGTAGTCTTTGGTTTTGTCCCTTATTTGTTTTCTGTCTGGATGACCTTTTCAGTGATGGGGTGTTAAACTTCTATTTTTATTTACTATTGTCAGTTTCTCCTTCCATGTCTTTTAATGTTTTATATATTTAGGTGCTCCTGACATATTAGGTCCATATATGTTAATGAGTGTTATATCCTCTTGAATCGATCCCTTTATCAAAAGGAGTACGTCAAGGCTGTATATTGTCACCCTGCTTATTTAACTTCTATGCAGAGTACATCATGAGAAACGCTGGACTGGAAGAAGCACAAGCTGGAATCAAGATTGCCAGGAGAAATATCAATCACCTCAGATATGCAGATGACACCACCCTTATGGCAGAAAGTGAAGAGGAACTCAAAAGCCTCTTGATGAAAGTGAAAATGGAGAGTGAAAAAGTTGGCTTAAAGCTCAACATTCAGAAAACGAGTATCATGGCATCCGGTCCCATCACTTCATGGGAAATAGATGGAGAAACAGTGGAAACAGTGTCAGACTTTATTTTTTGGGGCTCCAAAATCACTGCAGATGGTGACTGCAGCCATGAAATTAAAACATACTTACTCCTTGGAAGGAAAGTTATGACCAACCTAGATAGCATATTCAAAAGCAGAGACGTTACTTTGCCAACAAAGGTCCGTCTAGTCAAGGCTATGGATGTGAGAGTTGGACTGTGAAGAAGGCTGAGGGCGGAAGAATTGATGCTTTTGAAGTGTGGTGTTGGAGAAGACTCTTGAGAGTCCCTTGGACTGCAAGGAGATCCAACCAGTCCATTCTGAAGGAGATCAGCTCTGGGGTTTCTTTGGAAGAAATGATGCTGAAGCTGAAACTCCAGTACTTTGGCGACCTCATGCGAAGAGTTGACTCATTGGAAAAGACTCTGATGCTGGGAGGGATTGGGGGCAGGAGGAGAAGGGGATGACAGAGGATGAGATGGCTGGATGGCATCACCGACTTGATGGATGTGAGTCTCAGTGAACTCCAGGAGTTAGTGATGGACAGGGAGGCCTGATGTGCTGTGATTCATGGGGTTGCAAAGAGTCGGACACGACTGAGCGACTGATCTGAATGCTCTTGTTTGTCTTATATTATAGACTTTGTTTTAAAGTCTATTTGGTCTGATATGAGTATTACTACTCCAGATTTCTTATCATTTCTATTCACATAAAATATCTTTTTCCATCCCTCACTTTCTTTTTTTAAATTTTATTTTATTTTTAAACTTTACATAATTGTATTAGTTTTGCCAAATATCAAAATGAATCCATCACAGGTATACATGTGTTCCCCATCCTGAACCCTCCTCCCTCCTCCCTCCCTATACCATCCCTCTGGGTCGTCCCAGTGCAGTAGCCCCAAGCATCCAGTATCGTG
>NW_011494609.1:1827538-1840081 GCF_000754665.1 Bison bison bison | reverse complement strand
TACCTCATAGTGGTTTTGATTTGCATTTCTCTGATAATGAGTGATGCTGAGCATCTTTTCATGTGTTTGTTAGCCATCTGTATGTCTTCTTTGGAGAAATGTCTATTTAGATCTTTGGCCCATTTTTTGATTGGGTCATTTATTTTTCTGGAGTTGAGCTGTAGGAGTTGCTTGTATATTTTTGAGATTAGTTGTTTGTCAGTTGCTTCATTTGCTATTATTTTCTCCCATTCTGAAGGCTGTCTTTTCACCTTGCTAATAGTTTCCTTTGATGTGCAGAAGCTTTTAAGGTTAATTAGGTCCCATTTGTTTATTTTTGCTTTTATTTCCAATATTCTGGGAGGTGGGTCATAGAGGATCCTGCTGTGATGTATGTCAGAGAGTGTTTTGCCTATGTTCTCCTCTAGGAGTTTTATAGTTTCTGGTCTTACGTTTAGATCTTTAATCCATTTTGAGTTTATTTTTGTGTATGGTGTTAGAAAGTGTTCGAGTTTCATTCTTTTACAAGTGGTTGACCAGATTTCCCAGCACCACTTGTTCATCCCTCACTTTCACTCTGTGTGTATCTTTAGCTCTAAAGTGGGTCTCTTGTTAGCAGTGTATAGATGGGTCTTATTTTTACTCCATTAGCCATTAGATATCTTTTGCCTGGAGCATTTAGTTCATTGACATTTATGGTGATTATTGACAGGGATGTGCTTATAGATGTATTGTTGTTTGCTTCCCGGTTGCATTTTGTAGTTCTCCGTCCTTCCTTCTTTTAATTTGCTCCTCTGTGATGTTGTGACTTTCTTTCGTGGCATGCTTGTGCTCCTCTCTCTCCAGTTTTTATGTATCTATTGTGGGTCTTCGTTTGTCTTTGAAGATCAGAAATCTTAGAGATTATGTCCTCATGTTTGTCCTTTTTGGTGAGTTTTTTCCTGGAACAGAAGATTTCCTTAGAATCTGCAATTGAAGTTCTCTTTTATTTTTGGAGAGTTGTCTTGAACTATATCTCTAAATACTTTTTAACACTCCTTCCTCCCTTTGTTTTTTTTTTTTTTTAATCTTTTTCTAATGGTATGAAGAATATGCATGTTGGATCTTCTCTGTCTCTCACATGTGAAACATATTCTCTCTAATCCTTTTAAAATAATTATTCTTCTTTACTTCTCTTTTTTGCTTTTCTCTTTCCTCTTCTCTATATGATTCATTATATTTTTCACAGTGTTCATTCTCCTTTACGTAGCTTTCAGCTGAGTCTTCATTTCTAGAATTACTTTTTAAATTTCTTGTCTACGTTTTTACTTCTTTAACTTGTCCTGGCATGTCCCTGAGCTCTTATATCTCTATCTGTACTTTGTGTTGTACAAGGAACAGCCTGATTAAGCTTTTGTAATTCAGTTTTATCTGTTTTCAGAATAAACTTCATCTACAGTGTCACAATATTCTTCTGCTGCATCCCAATATTTTTCTATTTAATGTTTCTTATTTACTATTTTCTTCTTTTCATCAGGTACTTATGGCAAGATAATTACATAGATTCTATTTTAGCTCATTTCTAAATTATGAATTAAGTAAGTAAACAGAAGGTTTTGATGACAAGCAAATTTCAGTGAGCTCAGATGGAGGAAGGGCCAGAGTTCTGTTCCTGAATATTAGATGAAGTGACGTGTGCCTGAGTGCACTCTTTCAGTCTTTACTTCTCCAAAGCATCAAAGATCAGCTCTGCATTGCTGTTCATAACACCGAGTCTCTCTGCTCCACATCCTCACCAACAAAATGCCTCCTACAAATATGATTTTTGCATGTGATTCTTTATTCAGTACCATATTTCTTGCTTACAAAGACTCTGTGTGCACTTAAACTTTTAAAATCATGGAATGATGACATGGAAAAAATAACAGAGGAAATAGAACAGAATAATACATTTCTTTGATTTATCCAAAAGAAATCAGTAAAAAGAAAAAAGGAAACAAAGGGACAAGGAACAGATGACATAAGTAGCAAACAAATAGTAAGGTGGAGGCAGAGATTCAATCATATCACATGAAACTGTTGCTGTTGCTCAGTCACTAAGTAGTGTTCAACACTTTGCAGCCCCATGGACTGTAGGATGTCAGGCTTCTCTGTCCATGGGATTTTTCAGGCAAGAATACTGGAATGGGTTGCCATTTCCTTCTCTAGGGGACCTTCCTGGACCAAGAATTGAATTCATGTCTCCTGTGTTGGCAGGCAGATTCTTCATCACTGAGACACCAGAGGAGCCCATTAAGTTAAAATAAAATGGATCAAATTATAATTCAATGGCAAAGACTGTCAGGCTCAATTATATACTATTTCACAGAGTTACACTTTAAATATAAATTTAGACTGAAAGTGTGAAGATGGAAAATTACATACTATGTCAACATTAGCTAAATAAGGTTGTTGTGGCAAATTAATATCACACAAAAAAGATGGAAAGGCAAGAAGATGTTCCACTTGTGATGAAGAGGGACATTTCATAATATAAAAGGGTGAATTCAATAGGAGGACAAAATAATCACAAACATATTTGTATCTAATAACATCTTCTGTACATAAAAAGCAAAACTTAACAAAAATTAAAGAGAAACAAACAAACCCACAATCAAAATAAAGACAAATCCACAATCACCTTTCTCAATAACTAATATAACAGGCCAAGTAACCAGTAAGAACACAGGAAATTTCAACAGCATTGAATAGTCACGTTGACCCAACTGACGTTTATAAAACACTTCACCCAACAATTATACAATACAGACTTTTCAAGTGCACATGAGACATTCACCAAAATAAACTATACACTGAGTCATAAAGCAAGTCTTAAAAAATTTCAAAGGATTGAAACCTCACTGATAATGTTCTTTAACTACAGTGGAATGAAGGTTGAAATCAGTAACAGAAGCTAACTAGTTATCTGTGAATATTAAGCCACACATTTCTAAATAACCCATGTGTTAAAGAAAAAACACAATGGATTAGAAATATGTCGACTTGAAATAATAATTAAAATATAACCTATCAACATTGTGGGGTATAATCAGAGCACTTCTTAACAGGGCAATTTATTGTTCTAATGCATAAGCTAGATGACAAGTTGAAAGTTAATTATCTAAACTTCTATCTGAAAAAACTTAGATAAGACCAAATTTAACCCAAAGAAAGTAGCAGAAAAGAAATACTTTAAATAAGGCAAAAAAATCAATGAAATGGAAAAGCAGAACTACAATAGAAAAGAATCCACATGACCACAAGTTGCTCTCCAGAAAAGATTTTTTAAAATAATATATCATTTATAAGATTGATGAGTAAAAATGAGTGAAAACATAAGTATCAATGCCAGTCATGAAAACTAAGATATCACCACAGATCCTACAGATATGGAAAGGATAATAGGAGGAAATTAAGAACAATTTTATGTCAAGAAATTTGATAGCTTAGATAAAATGGAGAAATTTTTTTGAAAAAATAAATTTATCAAAAGTTCATATAAAGAATACAATGTCTGAATATTCTCATGTCTTTAAGAAATAGAATCTGTCATTAAAAAACAGTCACTTTACAAAAACTTCAGTCCCAACTGACTTCACTGGTAAATTCTTTCAAAAATTTAATGAAGAAAAGGTATGAATTTTATACAACTCTTTCACAGGAAGGATAAAAGGAGGATATTTCTTCACTCATTTTATGAGGCCAGCACAATTTAGAAAACAGAACCTGATGAAGACTTTATAAGAAATATACAGACCAATATCTCTGATGAACACAAAAATCTTAAAAAACTAGCTATAGTTAACAGAAAATCACTAGCAAAATAAAGGACTAAAACCGTATGATTAATCTCAATAAATTCAGAAAAGTCACTCAGTGAAATTCAATACCTGTTCATGACAAAAACACTCAGTAAAGTAGGAATCAAAGGAAACTCCCTCCATTTGATAAAGTATCTGAAAAGCTTGCAGCTAATCCATGAAATTCTGAACTGTGACATATTGAATGCTTTTTCCTCTAGGAATAGATAAGATGAAAATGTTTGCTATTACTACTTATATTCAACATTATATTGGAGGTTCAAGTATGTACAGTCATGGGAAAAAAGAAATAAAAAGCACATTGTTTGAAAATTAAAAAAATAAAAGTATTATTTATGGACAAGATGTTGTAGACACAAGATTCAAAGGGATTTGCAATCTACTAAAGCTAATCAGGGACTTCCCTCGTGGTCCAGCGGTTAAGACTGCATGCTCCCAATGCAGGGGGCCAGGGTCTGATCCCTGGTCAGAGAACAAGGTCCTATGTGCTGCAACTAAGATGAAAGATCCTACAGGCAGCAACTAAGACCCGACTCAGCCAAATAAATACAAAATACTAAATAAATATTAAAAAATCTAATCAGTGAGTTAGGCAAAACTCTAGGATTCATGGTCAACATACAAAAATCAATTCTTCCTATATATTTGCCACAAATATTGGAAAATGAAATGGTCGAGTTAGAAAGCAGCTTTGAGGAACCCCTCCAACATAACTGAGGACATTCACTTGTCCTTTTTCCTTGCTAAAGCCTGTATGGATCCTGGTGTAAGTAACAAGAAAGATATTCTAGGAAAAATTTCTGTGGAAATGTAAAGTGATATTGGAGGTAATATTATCACTGTAGAAGGTTTTAGAGGAGAGAGTGTTACACAGGAAGTAAAAGCAAACCTGAACCTTGAGCAACCTTGTATGCTGTTACCTTCAGGGCATCCCTTACTTAAGCCAGATAATTATTCACAGGCTCAGAAACCTCTGGGACAAGAAGCCGTGGCTATAAGCCAAGAGAGAAAAAATTGGATATCTCCTTAATACCCACTTAAGAGAAGAAAAGCAATTAGAGAGTAGATCATTTAAGTAAAGAAAGAGAGGGAAACAGTATCAAGTAGGTATCCAGCCAGTTATTCAACAGGATGATAGTACAAATCATCATGCAACAAATCCTGTCTCTTGCTCACCCCAAAGTCTCAGCAATTGGCTCACTGCGTTTTCAGCAGTAAACGATTAGAGCAGTGACTCAATCTAGGCTTCCCACCTCTGCCCTTCTTCAGTTCGGTTCAGTTCAGTCATTCAGTCGTGTCTGACTCTTTGAGACCCCACGGACTGCAGCACACCAGGCCTCCCTGTCCATCACCAACTCCCGGAGCTTACCCAAACTCATGCCCATTGAGTCAGTGATGCCATCCAACTATCTCATCCTCTGTCGTCCCCTTCTCCTCCTGCCTTCAATCTTTCCCAGCATCAGGGTCTTTTCAAATGAATCAGCTCTTCGCATCAGGTGGCCAAAGTATTGGAGTTTCAACTTCACCATCAGTCCTTCTGATGACTGTTCAGGACTGATCTCCTTTAGGATGGACGGGTTGGATCTCCTTGTCTTTCTTACAGAGGAGGAAATGACAGCCTAGAGGGGTTATGAGATTTGCCCCAGGTTGACCCACTTAACTGAAGAGTGGGGAGAAAGGCAGACCACTTCATACCTAGTACAGGGCTCTCTCCATCTCTCCTGCCTTCCTTCTATCAGGTTCTGAGAGAGAACTTAGAAGCATTTGCAGCAACTTGAAGGGATTCACAGCAGGAGTAAAGGTGGCCTCAGATCACCCACCAGCAGTCTTGCACCTGGAGGCTCCCGTGTAGGCGAGGAAGGGCTTTTCTTCTACCTTCTTAGGTGCGATAGCTGGGTCTGGGAAACAAATTGACAGCAGGCAGATTGGACAAAGAATAAAAAAGCATAAGAGAAATGCCAGCGCCACCATTTTGTATTATCTTAAGTTCATGAAATGCCAGGATATATTTAAGTAGGATGTTGCTGTGTCTGACTCTTCGTGAACTTCCATCCTATGCAAGACACCATAACATCATATTAGAGTATGTTTTCTGATCACTGGATCTCTAAAGGGACTGGAATTACTTGCCCTGGAGGAGAAAAGCAAATATGATATACTTGTTCACAACTATTAAAGGGTTTTTTTGTTTGTTTTTCAAGCAGGTCTAGACAGTGAGTGGTCACACATGACTCAATGGAACAGAAACCAGAGGTCTCAACTTGTCAAACCAGGACTCACCTTCTTCCTTAACAGGCTCTCTTACCTTTTATGGATGCAGCCACCACTTTCTACAAATTGAATTATAAGTTATCCACAGTAAAGGGCATTACCAGTGACTGACTCTGCATGCATTTGAGTGTCTGTTCTGTGTCAGCTGCCCTGATTAGGGCTGGGGATACAAAGATGAATTCAGATTGAGTTCCAATCTGAATTCTAAGTCTAAGATCGGTGGACCAGTTTACTGAGTATTCACTTTTTTTGTGTGAGGCCCCACACACATAATAGTAAAATGAATACACATGTGCACCTTTTCTGCTCTCAACCTGCCTGCTGTCTGTCACAGACTCAGCGATCGAACCTAGGAAGGTGGAGGGAAAGTCCCTCTTCCCCTCCAGGGAAGCCTCCAGGTTCAAGATGATGGGTAATCGGAGACCACCTTTCATGCCGGTGGTGGTAATTCCTTCAAGTTGCTGCAGACACTTTGATCTCTCTCAGAATCTGATAGAAGGAAGGCAGGAGAGACAGAGAGCCCTGGACTAGGTATTAGGGGGCCTGTCTCTCTCCCCACTCTGCAGTTAAGTGGGTCAACTTGGGGCAAATCTCATAGCCCCTCTAGGCTGCCTTTTTCTTGTCTGGGAGAAGAATGAAGGTGGGAGCATAGATTCACTCACCCCTCCAGTTCTTTACTGCTGAAAACCTCATGATCCAGTTCCTGAAACTTTGGAGTGAGCAAGAGACAGTATTTGTCGCCTGATGGTTTTGCCATCGTCCTGTTGAATAACCAGTGGAACACTGACTTGATGGTGTCTCCCCCGCTTCCTTCACTTACATGATCGACTCTAACTGCATTTCCGCCCTAAAATGGGTATTAAGGAAATGTCCAGTTTTTTCTTTCTTGTTCTTTGAGCTGGTGTCTATCAGAGACCTGCCCCCCTCCCAGCTCAATCAACAGCTTGCACAGAGCTGGAGGTACAGTGAGTGTCTCTTGGAATATGGATTAGAAATCCAGCCATAGGACAGAGGTGAAGGAAATTTTAATGAGAAAGGAGTATATGAGAATAGTCCTCAATAACTTAGGGATGTAAAGAAGGAAACAAACACTTGTTGGATGTCTGCTAGGCTCCTGGTATTCTGGTCTTCTTGCTACACACTTATCTCTGAAATGATATGTGGTAAGAAGCCTATTTTATGATATTCCCAAGATTTAGAACCTGGGCCGTTAGGTTAAAAACTATAGGGACGTAGGGTCTGTTTTTTTTTTTTCCTCCTAATTACCAGTAATTCATTCTAGAAAATTTGAAAGAAGGTACAAACAAGAGAAATATCACCTACCATTGTTCCGCCCTGTGACAAATATTATAAAACTTTATTTTAACATATAACAATATAAAGTTTTAATTACAACACTTAAATCATACTGAATCTACCGCTTTATCTCTTCTTTTATTCTGCATCCTATTTTGACGTGATTTGTCACGTGTTTTAGTTGAGCCTCCACTGCTGGATAGTCAGGGGTTTCCAACACTTCAACTTACGGATGACCTTGAGGGGAATCACTCAGAGGGTGGTGGGTTGACGGGGGCAAGTGTGGAAAGAGAAGGAGACATTTAGCCTGAGAAAGACGAGATTCAAGTGGGAAAATCATAGCTTTCCTCCACTATTTGAAGGTTGGTACTTTGAGGGAACTTGGTCTGTGTAGTCCCAAAAGGTACAATTTAGAAAGAGTGGGTGGAAAGTGTGGGGCAATCAATTCATGGTGTGTACAGTTCAGGGAAGTTGAAGGCAGGAGGAGAAGGGGACGACAGAGGATGAGATGGCTGGATGGCATCACTGACTCAGTGGACATGAGTTTGAGCAAGCTCCGGGAGATGGTGAAGGACAGGGAAGCCTGGCATGATGACTTGATGTAGTCCATGGAGTTGCAAAGAGTCAGACACAACTGAGCGACCGAACAACAGCAACGTTTCAGGAGGTAGTATGTTTCCAGCTCATAAATACGTTTTAACATAGGCTAAAAATCACTTACGTTTACAGTAGGAGGACCTGAGAGTTTTGAAAACACAGAAGTAATTTATTATTTTTTGAAAGGGACATCTTAGAAAGAGCTTCAAAAACAAACATTTGCAGGAAAATCTCTTCTTATTTATTATTATTTATATCAGGGCCAATATTTATATAATGATTTATAGTTCACAAAGTATTAGAAAGAATCCTCCTTTTAAAATGAGAGAACATGGAATTCCCTGGAGGTCCAGTTAGGTTAGGACTCTGGGCTTCCACTGCAGGGGGCACAAGTTCAATCCCTGGTCGGGGAACTAAGATCCCACATGCGCGGTGTGGCCAAAATAAATAAAGAAAACAAAAGAACAAGTTCAGAGAGGTTAAGTAAACCACCCAAGTCCTGCCTCTGGGAGGCAGTGGGAATGCCCCCGTTCACTGTCTCTGCAATCACTCTCTTTCCCTGTTGCTATTGTTACTGTATTAAGGTCACCAGTCCCTTCTTGAAAATCCAGGCTCACAGGACTTTGCCTGTACCGTGCTCCTCTGCAAGAAAATGAAAATGTCCCCAGTGACTAATGTGAACAGAATGTCACGGTGCAGCTAACAGGGAAGGTGTCCTGGGCATCCTTTCGACTCCACGGCAGCGACTTCACCATCGGGTGTGACGGGCAGGCAAGGGCGGCTCTCACATCCTAGGGTTGATTCCGCGAGGTCTCCCGGGCCTTCTGCTCGGGACAGGCCCCCATCCCTGGCAGTCAGAATGAATGTACCTGCCAAGTTAGGCCTCTGTCTCATATACACCTGCGACCCTGTCGGCTCAGACCCCTGGAATGCTGACCTTGGAGCCTCCGCTCTACTTGCCTAGCTGGAAAGCACATAGCCCAGGAACGTACTCCTGTGTCTAGTGCCCACCGTGAATTCTTGCCTTCCTCTTAAGCCTCTCGGGCTGGGTGACCTGGAACGAACTGTCGGTTCCCTTTTGGTTCCAGGAGAGGCCCAGCCACATCTTCTGGGGAGCAAACTCCCCGCTGCACTCCCAGGGGCCCCGCCTACCTGGTCTTTCTCACAAAGCGAGTCAGAAGTCCCTCGATACTGACCCACTTTTCTGAACGCCCTCATACGGGGCTCAGGGAGCCCCTTGACTGCTGGGTTTCTGACTCTCCCGCTCAGACCCCCTCCCAGTCTGCAGGAAGCCTGCGTCCACCGTCCACCGTGGGAGGGACAGGAAGGCCGGAAGCAGATGGCGACCAGCCCAGAGTGAAGTGGATTCCTCCCGCCTTTAACCATTTCCTGGTTCCAGCTGCTTGCCTGCCTGAACCAGCTTTTGCTGTTTCGCAATTCCATGGTGACTCCATTCTTCCAAAAGCATTGACTTGGCTCCCAGTATATGCTAAGCACTGGGGGGTCAAAAAAAAAAAAAAAAAAAAAAACAAGTGAGCTAGGTCTCTGCCCTTAAAGGACTTCCTTTCCTCTTGGCAGATGGAAAAGGAAACCTACAAGGGAAGTGCAAGAAGAGAAATGCTTTGATGTCAGGAGGAGAGCTTCTTGGGGGAGAACGCTGTTCTGGGGGCCTCTCTTGGGAAAGCTTGTGCCAAGGAGGCCTGAGGGATCAGCTCATGAAAGGACTGGGTGACAGACTGAGGGCGAGGAATGTTATCCCCAAAGCAGTGAGAGTCCTTTAGGCTTTTGACAGCGATAGGAACCTGAATTTGAGAAACTGTCCTCTATAGGCCCGAGAAAGAGGGTGAAGGAGGAACAAGCCCAGAAGCTGGGAGGGGCTTTTAGTCTTTATTTCATTCTTTTCTGTTCAGTTTGAATTTTCAAACCATATGCTTGAATTGTTTTTATTTATTCATTTAAAAGTTTGTATTTATTTGGCTACACTGGGTCTTAGTTGTGGCACGCCAGACCTTCCATCTTTGTTGCAGCATATGGGTCTTTTAGCTGCGGCATGCAGGACTAAGTTCGATGACCAGGAATCGAACCTGGGCCCCCTGCATTGGGAGTGTGGAATCTTAGTGACTGCACCAGCAGGGAAGTCTCTTGTTTTTATTTTTTAGATTAACAGTCATTATAATGGGATTAGTGGCTCCTTCTGTCTTATTCTTTACATACTTTGTGTTATAGATTTAAAAAGGAAACATAATAAATAGTTTTTGGTTTTATAACTCTGAAGGTGCTTTCAGATGAGGGAAAGGATAGGCATGTTTGTTGCCTGTCACGAATATTTTTAGCACTTGACCGTGCCCTTAAGCTGCTAACAGCACAAGCAGGTGGAAGGCTGTTATTTTTGCATTTGGAATATAGAAGCTAAAAATTTTGTCTGATGAACATGACCTAATTTATAGTTTTTCATACTGGAGGTACTTGAGGTGAGCTGTGGACTGTGTAGGAACACTGGTCTGAGAAACATTGATAAAATAAAACTAGCTCCATGGTAATCACTAACATTACTGTATCTCTTCAGTGGAATTTTCTTCTTCCAACTTTGCCGACTGCAACAATCTTTCCCCTGGCACTAGAGAAATTCTATCCATTTTAAGACCGGAAGAGACCGTTTCCCTCTTCTATACAAATCATTAGACAGTTTCCCCTAAAGTTTTACGATTGCCAAAAACCTCGTATAGGGTGGAGGAAAATAGGAAGAAAATAGGAAGAAAATTTCAGAAGATCATCACTTATTTAAAAATACAAAACAGGGTCTTCCCTGGTGCCAGTGATTAAGACTTTGCCTTCCAAAGGAGGGCATGCAGATTCAATCCCTGATTGGGAGCTAAGAGCTCAAAATGGTCCACATCAAAAAATCTTTAAATAAAATAAAAATACAAAACAATATTTACAAAAAAAACCCCCAAAATAGTATTTACGATACACCAGATATAGGACTAGTGATACAAAGATGAAAATGTAGGATCCTTGTCCTAAAAGCACTTCTAGTTTAGAAACAGACATGCAAATACAATATGATAAAGTAATACCACTGCTACATACACAAAAAGTATGTTTTGCTTTCAACTGAAGCAAACAGAAAAATATCAGTAAGTGGACATGCAAAAAAATACTGTAGGAATATTAAAGGATGTTCACCACATATTAATACCTACATTAAGATGCTGACAAAATAGCCAAAATTCTCAAAAACTGTTGAACTAATGAACCACTGAAGTAAATGGCCTCTGTAGATTTCCAAACCTCTTACCTAATTTTTAATTCCATGTACTTAATTGTCTTTCACAGTTTCATTAGGGCATTTTTCCTCAACCTGTTAATTTTGAGGAAGGTATTATATATGTATGTATATGTGTGTGTATATATTTGTATGCATATATTGGATTGAGAGTCCCTTGGATTGCAAAGAGATCAAACCAGTCAATCCTAAAAGATATCACCCCTGAATATTAACTGGAAGGACTGATGCTGAAGCTGAAGCTCCGATACTTTGGCCACCTGATGCAAAAAGACTCGTTGGAAAAGACTTTGATCCTGGGAAAGATTGAAGGCAAAAGGAGAAGGGGACAGCAGAGAATGAGATGGTTAGACAGCATCACTGACTCAGTGGACATGAATTTAAGCAAACTCCAGGAGATAGTGGAGGACAGAGGAGCCTGGCGTGCTATAGTCCACCGGGTTACAAAGAGTCAGCCATAATTTAGGGACCGAACAACAGCAAACAACACACACAAGTGTATTTCTTTTCAAGTTTGGCCAAAATGCAGCAAAATACCATTTCAAGATATCCTCAAACAGTGCAAATATCCAGTTTAATCCATAATTTCACATTCAACCTTTATCTTGATGTCACAGAATACAAAAATGCTCATGATAATTCATGAAATAATATTGGCAAACCTTCTTTTTTTTAAAACAAAACAAAACATTATTTATTTGGTTGCTTTGGGTCTTGTTGCACCATGTAGGCTTAGTCCTGAGGCACGTGGGATCTTAGCTCCCCAACCAGGGTTTGAATCTGGTTCCCTGCGTTGCAAGGTGCTCTTAACCACTGGACCACTGGGGAAGTCCCTGGTAAACATTCTTACAAATGTCTAAAGGAATATTGGATTGTCCTCCTGTTTAAAAATGGCAACATTGGAACCATGTCTGGGATAAAATAACCTTGTAGGCAACTTTATGGTGCTAGGAGAATGGCAGTAGAGCACTTGGTCCAGGGGTTAAGAGGAGGCAGGGATGCTGAGGGCAGGGAGGTGGAGCGCAGGGAAGAGGGCTGGGCTCCATCCACTAGAAAGATGGCCACAGACAAATTGACTGGGGTGATGGAAGTCTGGTGCTGATCATATACTAGCTTGAAGTGAAGTGAAGTGAAGTGAAAGTCGCTCAGTTGTGTCTGACTCTTTTTGACCCCATGGACAGTAGTCCATGGAATTCTCCAGGCCAGAATACTAGAGCAGGTAGCCTTTCCCTTCTCCAGGGGATCTTCCCAACCCAGGGATTGAACCCAGGTCTC
>NW_011494609.1:1824229-1827438 GCF_000754665.1 Bison bison bison | reverse complement strand
GAATACCTGGGGTGGGTAGCCTATTCCTTCTCCAGTGGATCTTCCCAGTGCAGGAATTGAACCGGGGTCTCCTGCATTGCAGGTGGATTCCTTACCGGCTGAGATACCAGGGAATCCTTGATACCTCTGCAAAAACCCAATCTCCAAATAACCCTGGATTATTTTGGTGTACTGCAAAGTAACATAGGCTTTGCAGTTACACACGAGTTTTATGTTTAAAAAATATTTATTTTTAAAACATTTGGCTGCACCAGGTCTTAGTTGAGGTGTGCAGAGTCTTTTTATTATATATATTATTTATTTTATTTTTCATTGTCCTCGTTCTTCACTGCTTTATGAGAGCTTTCTCTAGTTGCGGCCAGCGGGGGCTACTCTTCCTTGCGGAGCACGGGCTTCTTCTTGCGGTGGCTTCTCCTGCTGAAGCCCACTCCTGCTGTGTGGGCTTCAGTAGTTCAGAGTGTGTGGGCTCCCAAGTTTTAGAGCACCGGCTCAGGAGTTGTGGTACTTGGGCCTTAGTTCCTCCACAGCATGTGGGAGCTTCCTGGATCAGGGGTCAAACCCATGTCCTCTGCATTGGCAGGTGAATTCTTATTCAGTTACCACCAGGGAAGTCCTACACATGAGTTTAAATCTTGACTTTACCTCTTACTGGTGGTGTGACCTTGGGCAAGTTACTTAATTATTCAGGACTTGTTTTCTCACGGGTATAATGGAGATGTCACATTGTTGAGGCTTGTTGTTGTTCAGTCACTAAGTCGTGTCCAACTTTTTGAGACCCCATGGACTGCAGCACGCCAGGCTCACCTGTCCTTCACCATCTCCCAGAATGTGCTCAAAACACGTCCATTGAGTCAGTGATGCCATCCAACCACCTCATCCTCTGTTGTCCCCTTCTCCTCCTGCCTTCAATCTTTCCCAGCAACAGGGTCTTTTCCAATGAGTCGGCTCCTCAAGTCAGGTGGCCAAAGTATTGGAGCTTCAGCTTCAACATCAGGTCTTCCAATGAATATTCAGGGTTGATTTCCTTTAGGATTGACTGGTTTGATCTCCTTGCAGTCCAAAGTACTCTCTAGAATGTGCTGGTAACTTGCAGGCTGTTACTATCTGTGATTTGAGGGTCTTTACCTTTAGAGGTTATCTTCTATGGATACATAGATTTGTAATACATCTGGCAGTGGAGGTGACAGGAAGATTCTCAGATGAGAGCAAGGATTTAATCACCAAACCTGGTCAAGACTAAACTGGCGTGTATACCTGAATCCTTCCTGCCTACATGTGTTCACTTGTTTGGGATCAACATAATTAACAGGTTGCTTTTAGGTGAAGCCTATATAAAACCATTTTACAGCATTCCAACCTGGACATGACAGTTTATTGATCTGTGTTGTGTAACGCAGTCATACTGGGAGAAGGAGGGAGTGGGATGGGGGACAGAGAGGGTGCAGCCTTCTGGGTACGAAGACCAGCAATGCCTTTTATCACTGAAGGACTGTAAACTCAAAACTCTGCCTCACCCTGATAATCTTCCAGGTGGACTTGACAAAAGCCAAGGGCAAGTTTCTTGGGACATTGTCATATACTTTTCAGTTATCTAGAAGATTAATTAGGCAAGTTTCCTTCATTACCAGCAATAAAAAATTGATTCCTATTTAATGCTGAAGGTTGCAAATGCTTAAGTGCTCTGATAGAAGTGAAACTGTGGGGAACTGGTGGGGGTGGGGAGCGGGGCAAAGAGAAGCAGGAGACCGGGATTTGGTTGCAGGGTGGATTGGCCACCTCATTCAAAACAGTCAAGCTGAATGTGAACTTTAATTACGTTAGCAGGTCAATTTTTGAAAAAGCCAGTGCTCCAAAAGAACTTTTGATAGTCATAGCAACTTTTGATATCATGAGAATCAGTCTGAAGTAGCCTATTTGCCTACTTTTCGTCTAATTTAGTCTTGGATTGTGCTAACTTGAATGGGTGCCTTAGTATACTGCTGCTGCTGCTGCTGCTAAGTCGCTTCAGTCGTATCTGACTCTGTGCGACCCCATAGACGGCAGCCCATCAGGCTTCCCCGGCCCTGGGATTCTCCAGGCAAGAACACTGGAGTGGGTTGCCAGTTCCTTCTCCAATGCATGAAAGTAAAAAGTCAAAGTGAAGTCACTCAGTCGTGTCCGATCCTCAGCAAACCCATGGACTGCAGCCTACCAGGCTCCTCCGTCCATGGGATTTTCCAGGCAGAAGTACTGGAGTGGGGTGCCGTTGTCTTCTAATAACTGGAGAGTAATATTTGTGGGGAAAAAAAACAAAAACTTGTCTTTCCTCCAGTCACAGAGAATAGAAACTAATATTTATTATAGAGCTGTTCTTTTCTCACCCCGTCCCATTTGTACTAAAAGTATTTTTTATTTTTAATTGGGAGTATAGTTGATTTACAATGCTTAGTTCCAATACATAAACACATATCCACTCTTCTTGTAAGATTCTTTCCCCATATAGGCCATTGGTTTGTTTCTCTTTCCGCCTAGGATTCTATCTCCTTGCCACTGTACTTGTGAACAGCAAAAGAAAAAAAAAAAATGGATATGAACACTATCACCGAAGATGGCAAAATCCAGCTTAGAAATAAATTGCTGGACTTGGGTAAAATACTATGTACGGTATCCTTTTTTAGCACAATATCAAGTGCCACTTTACTAGCATTGGTACAAAATACGTTTTTTTAGCCAGTGATTGCCTTCTAATTACAAAGTAGCCAGTACAGCATGGCTACTAATATACCTAGGTTTTAACGCCTGGGGGCAGGGAGGGGGGGCGGGCTATGCACACTTCGCAATATTTAGCCAGGCGGAAGGGACAGACAGAATAAAGAGAAACAAAGGCCAGAATATTAATAAAGAATTGTGGACGAATTGAGAATCTGGAAACTGAGCTGTTGCGTGAAAGAGATAATGAAGGAGTTGAAAGAGGATACAGTGATCGCTTTGAGCAGATTAATTTTCGGGGCATTCCGATGGGGAAGGAAGGCTGCGCCCTGAAAGGGATGGGGGGTGAGGGGTGGGTTTGAAATCCGTGGGAAAGCCTGGAGTGCTTATGATGGCTCCGTCCGTCATTTCTGAACGCCGGCGCCGCCGCTGCAAAGATCGAGCGCCAGGGTTTAAGCAAGGCGTCGGCCGCAGGGGCATCCCGGAACCGGGGCGAAGCGTCCGGAATTCCTGAGATGTCT
>NW_011494609.1:1823146-1823254 GCF_000754665.1 Bison bison bison | reverse complement strand
TTTTGGTTGACAGTTGCTATAGCGACCGGGTCGGTCCGTCGCCATTTTGTTGGTTGGGTTTTTTTTTAAACCCTTTCGCTTCCCGCCCGAATAATAATAAAAAGCCCC
>NW_011494609.1:1813368-1822263 GCF_000754665.1 Bison bison bison | reverse complement strand
GTCTTCCTCCTCCTCCTCTTCCTCCTCATCCTCTTCCCCCAGCTCCTCCCTCGTCCCTCCTCTCGGTCCCCACCAGTGTGGGAACAGCGGCCGCGGTCCTCCGCAAGGACAATGCTACGGGTTACAGGGGAGACGGGGCTTCCCCCGGCCGCCGGGCGAGGCGCCGGGGAAGGTCGGGGAGCAGGGTCCCCCCCGCGCGGCCCTCCGGGTTGCGTGCTCGCGGAGCCCGGGCCCTCGGCCTGCTCGGAAGTTGTGCGCGTGAGAGCCCGGCCGCTCGACGTCGGAGGGCTGCTGACCCGCGCAGCATAGCCCTTGGAGGGTGCCGAAGGGCCGCGGATGCGTAAATTAATAATCGAGACCTGGGTGTAGGCAACAAAACTCGCCGGAGTCTTATTTATAGACTTAGATCTGCCGGAGCTGGCTGAAGAAGCTTCACGCTGGGCGGAAAGGCCTCCCCCCGCCCCCCTTCCCCGGTCCGAAATAGTTAAAAATGGGACAGAATTAGTGAGTGATTCCGAAGACTTTGGCTGAGTCTGTCGTCCAAAACCCCTGGATGATGTGAATCTTGGTAATCTAGGTGCAGTACTTGAGCGCCAGCGCCATTTGTTTCTTGAATTCGGCCCAGGTTGTCAGGAAATACACCCTTTATAACATTGTTTTCGCTCCCGAGTTAAAAGATTAGGATCGTGTATTAATAACTCTCTTAACCTTCAGGTAGAAACTGTTACCCATTTCACAGATGAGGAAACTGAGCGGTGACTCATCCAAGGTCATACAGCTGGGACCCCTGAAGCCGGGAGTCTTTAGCCAGCCGGGGCTTTTAATCACCAGCTTATACCTTGTTATTAGAAGTACTGGCACATTTTGGAGCTATTTGGTTGTAATGACTCAGGGTTGTATCCACGTATATTGTTGGCGTGGAATTAACTTTTGTGGTTTGCAGAAGCGGAAAGGAGAGAATAAAGCGAGGCCCTCTTAATGAAACTAATTTGTTAGCTCCCCCCCATCCCCCCAACTCTGAAGAAAACTGTGTAGACAATTTTTGAATGGAAGGAATTAAAAAGTATTCTGTTCTGCGTTTGGTTCCTCACACTTAATTTTAATTATAGTCATCACTTAAGTATTGAGTCATAAGAAAGTTTTGTGCAAAGTTATTTTTGGTTATTTTTTATCTTTGGGTACTTATATTTTCCCTGAGAGTCCTTACACATTACATATACGAAGTATTTAAGAATGGATATACGTAATACTTCGATTCGGGGGGCGTTTAAATAATTCAGTGGAGTTACCTTTAGCTTTGTAAATTTCCCACTTCTTGATTAGTTACTTTAAGGATAATGTTTTTTTCTGATATACATATGAGACTAGAACTAAAATTTCATGTGGTAAAATTTTAAACTGAAGAAGATAGTTTCAAGGAAACAGTTATGAAAAAAGTTTACTCAAGTTGAATTAAGATTTTAATAGACGTAGGACTTACACTTAAAGTGCCCCATTGGTTTTGGAGGATTTGGTTTGAGTAGCAACAGTGTTTATGGTGGCTGTCCAAATTCATTTAGACTTCAAACCTTGCCAGAAAGTTAAGGAGTTCTGTCGGTGTCTACGCCAGATTATAAAACCGAGTACAGAAACTTCCTAAGAGGCATAAGCTCAGAAATTAAGTCTCCTAGAAAGAAGAATCCCCTCTCTTTCTGTAAAGCGAAGGCTTTCCTTTGAAATCTAAAAAAGATTAAGGATTTGAGTAGAATTTAGTGAAGTGGATGGTCGTTATTGGTAGGGGTAGGAGATGGACTGTGAAATCTAGTGAGATCTTTGTTTTTGTTCAGGATATGGAATTTAGGTTTAGGATCTTAAATTTCTTTTAAAGCCGTTTTGGTGGGACTTACTGGAAACGTCACACACATACATAACTGTGCCCTAGGTATTCAGACGTTTAGTCCAGCCTTGAAAATATTCCATTGTAATGCAGTGTCTTGTTTGGGAATGTAGGTTTTAAAAAAAAGACAAACACAACCTTGGGTTAGAATTTTTTCCCCCACTAGAATATTGTCTGATGTCTGCCCCTGAGTTTTATTTATGGGGAGTTTTTGTGTTTATGGTTTAGAGATGTGGAATTGGGGAGTGGTAAGTGCAGCAACTGGTATTTAGAGAGTTTACATAGGTTTTTATAGCCCCACGATTATCTGTGAAAGCAAAATTGAAGATAACTTGTTATAATGCATGATTAGTGTGACCTTTGGCATACATTTTGTTTTGAAACTATACAAAGAAAGGAGATGCTAATTTATATGGAATCTTGGCTACTACTTGAAAACAAAAACAAGCAAAAGAAATAGCTTAGAAGTTTGGGATGCTCAGGGATGTTTTCGTGTGTGTGTTTATGGTTGGCATCTATACAGTCATGGGGAGAAAATTTGAATGGAAATAACTTTATTGTGAGTGAGAAGAGAATTGCCTTATGCATGCTGTTAAAAACCAGCTCAATAGAAGAGGGGACTTCATTTGTGACTTTCTTCTTTGTCATAAGGTGTGTGTCAAATTTTCTTTGCTTTAGCATTTGCTTTCTCTTGTTTCAAAGAGCTTTCACATTTCTTACACCCACACCCCCACACCCAAGCAGTTTCTCTTTTCATCGCCTGAGAAAAAACTTTAAACGTGTGAACTCAACAGAACCCCCAAACTTCCAGAGTCTTTATGAAGAGATTGACTCTTCTCTCCCCAGAATTCTATTAGTCTTAGAATTTTGTTGTATTCCTATCAGTAATTTAAACTGTGAGCTAAGAGTCACTAGTTCCTGTTGAGTTTTTTGGTGGTTTTACCTCCAGATACTTATTTGTATTTTCTATTTAGAAGTAAAGATACTTCTTGAAACTATCAAACATGAGCCCCTGAAACTTGACACTAACATTGCCCAAAGTGAAACATGTGACTTTATTACTTTTGTATGAGCACCTTACGTATACACAGTGGTTATGCTTTTTAAAAGACTTCTTACTATATATTATTTTGGCCACTGGGCAATGTTTTGATGGTTAGAGAAATTACGATAATTCATAACCCAAAGCTGGCACAGTTTTGGATTAAAATTTTGGGGAGGGGAGGTTATAATTTGTGTTTAATTACTTGGGAAAATCATCAAATTATTTTAAATTACCTAAAATTTCTCCCCAGTTGCCCCTAAATAAAGAAGTCATTCAAAATCTTGCCTTATATCAGTGTTATAATGTAAAGCTAGAGCTGTAAAGTTTACCATTGGTTATGTGAAAGTGAAATGTTGACTTCACATGACTAAAGTAATTAATTTAAGGTTCTTATTAGGTAATTACGGACAAGTCTCATCTCCTAACCTAGTGGCTGCTGGTCTTAGTTTCATTTTTTGGTATATGAAAACAAAATGACTTGGAATACAGCATTGTATAAACCAGCCAGACGTTTGAAATAAGTTATGCTTTTACTTTGAAAACCTTCTTCCAGAGTTGCATAGTGAGATAGAATTCCTCATTGGAGATAACTTACAATACATTGAACATCTAAAATAATGTGGTTCCTTGTAGGCATACATTTTGCTGATATAGAACCATTTAGGCTTCTTAGCAATTGATTTTTCTCTCAGAGCTATGCACCCTCTCTTCTAGAAGGTGACTTTTTAAAAAGTTTGTAATACTGTGAAAGTTTTGCTTGTTTTAATTTTTTATTGTTTGATGGACATGTGCCCATATCTGATATGTGATGTGTAATAGTTTAAAATGTATCTATACTCTTGATGAGTTATTTTTCATTTTATTGCCCCATAATTTAATTGCTTGTTTAAGTTGCTTTTGTGGAGAGGTGCTTAGTGAACTGGTTTAACATGGAATGAAACTGGTTTTAGCATCAATTCTATTTTAAATAACATCCCTGTTCATTAAATAGGTCTCTTTGTTTCTCTATATAAAGTTTTTACTGACAAGAGTTGATTTGTTTTGTTTTGTTTTCTGGATATTTGTGGTTAAGGTTGGCATTTTAGCACTTGCATTTGGGTAAGGAGATGCTCAAACGTGAGATCTACTCCAAATCTGCTTTTTGCAGAGGTAGAGATAGCGGCTGAGGAAGCATGGTAACTGGAGAGCGTGTTGTCCTGTGAAGCGGTACCAGGCAGAGCCACCAGAGTCGGGCAGGTCTGGATTCTGAACCAGTCCCGTCCCTCACGGGCAATGTGGACTTAAGGCACAGTGGTTTTGCTTAATATCAGTTTCTTCATCTGTAAGATGGGTTGGTGATCCTTACCATGGGGTGCTTGTGAAGACTGAGATAACAGACATGCATTTCTTAATTGTCTTCTCCCTCCTTTCCTCTTCACTGATACCCATCCTCACGGTCTCAACATAAATGCTACTTCTTTCCCCAAACTTGGTTCTAAGTAAGATTCCTTGGCCATGCGTTCTTACCAATGGCTTTTTTTTTTTGACAGCCCTGACTAAAAGTAACCATACAATTATTCATAGGTATGCATATGTATGGGCTTCCATGGTAGCTCAGTTGGTAAAAAATCTGCCTGCAATGCAGGAGACCTGGGTTTGATCCCTGGGTTGGGAAGATCCCCTGGAGGAGGGCATGGCAATGTACTGCAGAATCCTTGCCTGGAGAATTTCATGGACAGAGGAGCCTGGGGGGCTGCAGTCCATGGTGTCGCAAAGAGGCGGACATGATTGAGCGACTAAGCACTGCACAGCATGCATATGTACGTGTATTCTTTTACTGTCCGTCTCTGCCTCGTGCCGTTAGACTGTAAGGTCTGTCTGGACGGGAGTATCCGTACCTCCAGTGCCTGTAGCGCCAGTGCTGGGCGAAGAGCAGGAGTAGAGGAGCGTGCGTGTGCACAGAGGGGTGGTGAGGAACCTGATGCTGAAGCCCAGGCCTGAGCGCCGCTTCTTGCTTGCGCAGTCTTGGGCAGAATGGCTTCAGAGCTTTAGAATCCTGGGTGCTGACCGTGCGTAAGCCCTCGCTGCCCTTGCCAGGATTTGAAAAATGTGAAATGAGATACTCTAATGAGATGCTTCGCAAAAGTGTAAAATGCTGTATAAATGTAAGTTGGTACAGTAGCAATAATTTCAGTAGGGAGGTTACCCAAGACTTTATAGAGTTTCAGCTTTACTGAGTTGGTAAGTAGCTATTATGTAGTATTTATTAGTAACTTAAACTTTCTGTATGCATTAGTTAGAACACAAGATTGGGCCCATGTTCTGCCTATAGTGGCTTAAGTGCTGAGTTTCTTTCTTTCTCACGAGTCGTCTAAGGCTGATGTGGCAGCTCCAAGATACAGGGGACCTCGGGTCCTTCTGTTGCTTTCCTGTGTATAACGGGACCCCATGGCCCCTGCAGTTCAAGACAGCTCGCCACCATGTTCACGGTCCAGGAACAGGATGGGGGCGAGAACAACCCTTCTTTAAAGACGAACCTGGAAATTGCATAGGTGACTTGTTCACACCTGTTGGTCGGAACTTCGTTAGGTGGCCCCGTGTAGCTGCAGAGGAGGCTGGGATACGTGGTCATCAGTAGGGTGGCTGATTGTCTGCCTGAAAATCTGTTTTTACTGATGAATAGGAGAATGGGGGATTATGAAGCATTGCCTGTCACTCTTTTAAGATGTTTTGGAAGAAACTTAACAGAGATGAACTTGGGAAAGACAACTTATTGCACTAATTAATGTTTATATTCCATATTTGCTCATTAATCATTTGAACTATGGTGTGTAACTTGAAATAGACTATCAGTACTTAGTATATGCAGTATGTACACACGTAGTCAGATTAGAGTCAGTGTAACTAAACTTACAGTAGTGAAGGGATTTGGAGTCTCATATCACATTATTTTATTGAAGGTATTTTTTGATAGAAACATGATTCTCGATTGCTATAACTGTTATACGTAAACAGTATTTGAAGCCTAGGCCTTTGGATTTAGTTTTAGCAGTCCCATGGACCATTTTGTGTGTATTTGTGTACATAACCTCAGCAAGCAATACTAGGAGAGTGTGATTCAGTATTGCAGGATCTTGTCAGGTTTTCAGTAAGTGCTTGGGTCACTGAAGTTGTAACGATTATAGCAGTGATATTTAAACATTTACTGTCCAGTGTCTTGCTCTTTTTTTCCTGTGGGTTTGACAGAAGAGGAAGGTCTAGGATTCCTTTGAACTAGCCTATAATTAGGTCAAGTAGAGACCTGAGGAGCTGATGAGCCTCAGATAGTTTTCAGGAGAACTTGTCAGAGTTGTGGGACTCCCCAGCCCGAGACTCGTCTTCTGAAGGTTTGGTGATGCGCTGGGATCCATTGTCTTAATTGGGCCTGCAAATGTCCCTGATGCAGTAGAAACATTTTGAGAAACATTGACATAGTTCATTTCTCATCTTAGAGGAGGAAATGGATGCAAAGAAATGAAATGACTTACCAGTGCCTCGGAGTAAGCAGGTCAGGGGGTGGGGGCTAGCGCATGTTTTCCTGACTCTTGGTTCTTTGTTCTTTCCCCAGAAGAGAGGAAGGAGAAGAGTACAACTGCATTTTTTATTTTATAGGAAGATCTGTCATTCAAATAATGTTGCTATTTATGTGTGAGCTCATTGCTATTGAATGGTTGGCTCACTTCACTGTCTTCTGAGCCTCTTAGAAAAATACTGTGAGTTGGTCCAACAAATATTTAAAGGTGGAAAGTTGAGGTTTTAAGTCAAGTATCATTAGTGTTGGTGCGTTAGGGTAGATGAAAGGGAGGTGTGGGTTTGGCATGATCAGAAGGAGCAAAAGCAGGCCATGTCCTCAGATCATTCCTTTCCTTTTCAGCTGATTCGCTTGCCATTCTCACCGTGGAATTCATACTGTAGATTAAGACAAGAGCTGGATCCCCTAATTTAAAATGGAAGTGTTCCTAGGGAAATAGCCTTCATCTGTTATCAGGTTAACACTTCATCAATTAGCTGCTGTCATTTTGAACGCTGGAGATGAGCACCCACACTAATAAAAGAGCTTTTGGGCAGAGGAGGGAGGTTGGGGCGCAGTGCCCTTGTCCAAGGAGAGTGACGGGCCTGTTGAGAAGCGTCCGTTTGTGGTGCGGCCCTGGCACGGTGCTCACAGGCTTCTCTGGTGGCCGAGGTTGGAGCGTTGGGCTGGCCCTTGCTGGCCGGTCAGCGCTGGTCTTGGGACCATGGATAATTTGTTGAGGCCCTCTGGGCTGACTGAATGCGTGGTCATTGGAGTAGGAGTGTCCTCCTAGCGCTTTCTCATCTGTTTAGGACTCCTGTTTGAGCAGTCTCATATCAGACTTCAAAGGTATTATTTTGATCTGGGGAATTTTAGTTTTTAAAGATCAACGAGTTTTTTATTTTCATGATTAAAAAAAAGATCCAGCCCTATAGAATGAATGGTGTCATCCACCCCCAGCCCTCCCCGTCTGTGCTCCATAAGTAACAGCTATTTAGTTTTTCCTACCAGAAATGTTATATACGTATATATGTAAACTGTATATATAAACATTTGGTATATACATATGTGTTACAAAACATGGGGCAGCAGAGGATGAGATGGTTGGATGGCATCACTGACTCAATGGGCTTAGATTTGAGCAAATTTAGGGATATAGTGGAGGACGAAGGAGCCTGGCGTGCTGCAGATCATGGGTTTGCAAAGAGTTAGCGACTGAACAACAACAAATGACAAAATGGTATGTTTAGTGTGATCCCGAGTTTTTTTTGAAGTGCGACATTGTGTATGTGTACACTCTATGTACTTAAAAAACAAATGGGGTCTTGCTAAGCATGCAGTTTTGCAACCTAAATGTCTTGCTCTATCTTGGAAATACTCCTGTGTCAGGTGGTAGAGTTTCCCTGTATTTTTTTTTAATGGTTGGGAAGTATTTGATGTTATGGATGCAACACAATTGAGTCAATCTCCATTAGAGAGAATTTAATTTTCCCCCCTATTTTTAGAAGTTTAAAAAAAAAATATTTTGTTTATTTTTGGCTGCTGCTGGGTCTTGGTTGCGGCTTGCAGACTTTCTCTCGTTGCAGGGGTACTCTTCGTTGCTCCAAGGCAAATGGAATCTTCCTGGCCCAGGGACTGAACCCATGTCCCCTGCATTGGCAGGCGGATTCTTAACCACTAGACCCCCAGGGAAGCCCATACTTTTGCTATTTTTAAACAATGCTGCAGTGTGCATCCTTGTACATGTAACTTTTTTGTCAGTGTCAGCCAGAGGATACGTATTTATAAGAGGGATTGCTGGTGCACCAGGTATATGCGCGTATGAGTGTGTTTTGCCAGCTGTCTTCTGAAAAGTAGCACCAATTTATACTTCAGTAGCAGTGTCTAAGAGTGTGTAGTTGCCCAAATCTCAAAAACACTGGCATTATTCAAGTTTTAAATCTTTTGTCAGTTTAATAGGTGAATGGAGCAGTCTACTTGTTTGAATTTGTACTTCTTGATGAGAGAATTTGAGCATCTTATGGTGTACTATAAGTCTTACACTTTAACAAAATATTCATTCTTCGATATTTAGTTAAAATTGTTTTGTGATGTTTCTGTATTCTGTTGAATGAAAAACGGTGTTCTTATAAATTGTAAATGCTTTGATAAATTGTAAAAGGTGAGTCTTGTTCCTCTTCAACTGAGGATACTTTTGCCTGTCCTCTGTAACATATGTGAATTGTGGTGGTAGAGGCTTTCACTACACAAATGAGTAAGGTTTGGTGACCTCAGCTATTAAGTGTTGAAATAGTTGTGTGTATACCAGCAAAATTAGGACAAAGAAGACCATGACTGCTAACAGTTAGTGGATTCTTAACCACTGGGCCACCAGGGAAGTCCTGACACAGGACTCCAGGTTTTGGAGATAGAAAGGAGAGAATTCCACTTTGGTGGCAGTATAGT
>NW_011494609.1:1778518-1812948 GCF_000754665.1 Bison bison bison | reverse complement strand
GTTTCAGCTTCAACATCAGTCCTTTCAATGAATATTCAGGACTGATCTCCTTTAGGATGGACTGGTTGGATTTCCTTGCAGTCCAAGGGACTCTCAAGAGTCTTCTCTGACACCACAGTTAAAAGCATCAAATCTTTGACTCTCAGCTTTCTTTATGGTCCAAGTCTCAGATCCATACATGACTCCTGGAAAAACCATAGCTTTGACTAGACGGACCTTTGTTGACAGGTAGAAATAATGTAGTGCCATTAAAAATGAGCTGCAAAATGGGGCAGTGGGGGAAGGCAGCGTTGGCAGCGGTGATTCTGGAGAGGAGGCGAGGAAGCGGTGTCCCAGCTCACAGGCTGAGAAGTGTGGAGTAGTTAAACGTGTGTGTTCAATTTATTCTGAGTGGCTTGGTATTTTCCTGAAAAATACCACATTTATTCTGTTACTTTTGCGTATGTTCTTATTGGGAGACCAATCATCTGAAAATCGTTTATCTTGTGAGGTGGATAGAGCTATTACTGCGTGCCTGTTGGGCGCCACACGTGGCCCTAGGGCCGGGGATCAGTGCCCGCACCGTGTGCGCCGGGATGCAGTTAGCTCTCACGGGGGCTTATGGACTCAGTCTAGGGCAGACGGGCATTTTCATTAAAGGGAGCACAGTTTATGAAACGGAATGAGATTCAGTGGTGCTTTTTGAAGGTCAAAAATTTTGTCTACTTTTAAAAGTCCCTTTGACAGTTTAAGTTTAACTTTATTTGGTATAAGTAGGACTCCTGTCTTAAAGACAAATACTGTCTGCTGAAAAATTTGTTCTTATTTGATCATTTCCCCTTGAAAAAGAACAGTTGTCACCACAGTGGTGTGTTTTACTTCATCTTTACATCAAACACATTTATTTTTGGTACACATTACTTCTGTGGTACAAAATATTGTTTCATTAAAGTTTTCCAAAACAGCAATGGTAGTAAAATTATTAGGATCCCAGCATATTTTGCAATCTGATTTCACTTTTTGAATTTCCCTATAATGGTTCTGTGGTACTGTTCAAAATGTCAGTAAAACTAGGAAAACTTACCTAGGAATTGGCCTGAAGGCCCATCGTTACTCAGCAGTATTGGAATCAGCTATGCAAAGGGGAGAATTTGAAGACAAGTTTTAGGATTCATGGGATATGTGTTTGAAGGCTATTTGCTGAATAAGATATAAACGTTTGAAATAAAGGATATGGGCATATAGGAAAGGTCAAGAAATAAAATTCAATAGAATGGATAGGAATGAAAGAGGGATTTGAGCCAATGGATGAGCAAGAATTCTTAGTACTTAAATCCCCCCCACCCCGCAAACCTCTTGAGTAATTTGTTGTCACTTCCAGGGTGAAGACCACACTCAGGACCCGCTGTCTGGATGACCCGGCTCCAGCTGACTTAGGCGGTCTTGTCTCCCATGCCGTGGGATCTGTGTCTTTGGATGTCTGCTTCTGGGCCAGCCGTCATCCCTTTTCTTTTCTTTAACTTCTCTTTCTCCTTCATTTTCAGTTCAGTTACCACTCTTGTCAGGGAAAGCAGACCCCCCGCCCCAGTCACCTCTTCTTTTTTAGTAACTCATGTTTCCCTGTCCTTTTCTTTCACATGTTTATCACAGTTGGTAATTTTTTTTAGTGCTTGTTTTATTCATCCCCTCCAGAGAGCAGGGGCCGTGTTGTTTTGCACACCTCTGCCCCCTGCCGCCCCTGGCGATCGAGGGCATTAGCAAGTCTGCCATATATGGCGAGTACTAAAAACAGTGAACCACATTTTGATGTTGGTCTCCAGGACTGAATGATTGCATAGGGGAATGTGCATTTGGACTAAGAGTTGAACAGGGAATGTAGGAGCCTTTAAAAAAAAAAAAAAGTGATCCTTTTAAAAGATTAGATTGGGACATTATGTAGCCAGTAAAAAGACCAAGTTACTTACTCATGGCTTAGTTTAACAAGTGTGTATGAAGTATCAACACCTACTAGCTCTTAGAAACTTGGCATTGTATGATGGAGTGGAAGGATGTTGCCCTGTTTATTAAAGGAGTACATCGTTTTAGTAGTTTATTGAAGTAGATACAGTCCTTAGTGGTCATTTGGAGTGATCACTTGGAGTTTTATATTGTGGCGGGAACCAACCTGGCTCTTTATAGTATTTAGCCAGCAGAGTGCGGTTCATTCAGCACTTAGATCTAGAAAGTCAGTCCAGCATCAGCAGGAGGTGTCAGGTTCACATGTAAAATCAGCGCTAGCTTTGCTGTCGTTTAAAAAGTGAGGGAAGGTAAAGCAAGTCGTTCGTTTGGACACTTTTTGGCTTTGCTTTTCCCTCACAGAACAAGAGTGATTGAGGGAAAGTTGATTGGATGGAGGGATTTTCAAAAGAATTGACTCTTGTAGTTAGAAAACTGTCGGGGCCTTTGATCTTGTCAGGTGAATCATCTTTTTAAAAGTTTAAAGGGGATTTGCTTTAAAGTAGTTCTGAAATCTTTCTCAGTGACTAGTTTCTGTGGTAAGTATTTAGAAAAGCAACTATTCAGATTTTCTTTTTTGGCTCTTTGGGCCCATGCCAGTCCCTTGGGACATAGTTGTGACTCACAGGACGTACATGGTACCTGCCCTCTTGAAGCTCTTCAATAGAGTTAGAGCTCATTAAAGAGAACTCTAATAAAAGAAAACATGGCTTGATGCCTCCAGCCAGCCAGCCATCCCATTGTTCATCTATTTATGTATTCCTTGAACTTAGTTTTGGTGGCAACATGTCTTTAAGCTTCTTGTTGCTTTATTTCTGGTTACATAGCGACTAATCTGCAATGCAGGGAAGTAAATTTGCTTAAGGTTAATCATAGTATTTAATAAAAAACCCAGTGAACAGTCAAAGGCCCTGAAGTTAAACATTGAGAGAGAAAAGAAGAAGGAACATAGGACTTCTGTAACCCGTTACTTGAGATAGATAAAAGTTCTGGTACGCTGACGGCTGGATGGCATCACTGATGCAATGAACATGAGCTTGGGCAAACTCCGGGGATAGTGAGGGTCAGGGAGGCCTAGTGTGCTGCAGTAAGAGTTAGGCACGACTGGGCGACTGAACAGCAGCACAAGTAGGGACTGAGGAGGATAACGGTTGTTATAATTCCAGTGCAGGATAGAAACTCAGGTCTTCACCTTGTTGACATTGACAGACTTTTAAAAAAGATGTTCATGTAAGCCAGTGAGTTTCTTCTATTAAAAAGTAAGCTTCTGTTTGATGGTAACAGTTCAGTTCAGTCACTTAGTCGAGTCTGCCTCTTTGTGACCCCATGGACTGCAGCACGCCAGGCCTCCCTGTCCATCTCCAACTCCCGGAGTTTACTCAAACTCATGTCCATTGAGTTGGTGATGCCATCCAGCCATCTCATCCTCTGTCGTCCCCCTTCTCCTCCTGCCCTCAATCTTTTCCAGCATCAGGGTCTTTTCCAATGAGTCAGCTCTTCGAATCAGGTGGCCGAAGTATTGGAGTTTCAGCTTCAGCATCAGTCCTTCGTGTGAATATTCAGGACTGATTTCCTTTAGAATGGGTGGATCTCCTTGCAGTCCAAGGGACTCTCAAGAGTCTTCTCCAACACCACAGTTCAGAAGCATCAATTCTTCAGCGCTCAGTTTTCTTTAGTCAAACTCTCCCATCCATACATGACTGCCAGAATAGTAGCTACTATTAATTGATTTCCTGCTATGGGCCAGACACTGTACAGATTCATTATTAGTTATTTTAATATTAGCACTAGCACTGGCAGGTGGTTAGTAATATCTGTTTCTAAGTTAAAAAACTGCGATACAGGGAAGTAAATTTGCTTAAGGTTAATCATAGTATTTTGCATATGCTGCTTCTAGCTAATAAAAAATCCAGTGAACAGTTAAAGGCCCTAAAGTTAAATAAACGTTTAGAGAGAAAAGAAGAAGGAACGTAGAGCTTCTGTAACGTGTTAATTGGAGAGCTAGATAAAAGTTGTGGTATGCTGGGATTCATACTTCGTGCCCCTAGTTCATGAGCCTTTCAGATGATAAACCAGAACATCTGATAGCTTTCTACATTTAGGGAATTCTTTACCTTAAGAATCTCGGTGAGAGGGAGGTAGATGTCTTCCATTGTGAAAGGCAGTCGCTCACTTTCTCTGCATTTTTGGGACTTAGAATGCCCTCATATGACCTGGGGCCTCCATTCCGCCACCTGAGAAGCGGGTGATTTGCAGAAGCAGGCCGTTTGCAGAGTCTGTGTCTGCATAGAAGGGGGATGGCCGAGCTGTCTCTTCTGGAGGCCGTCAGCAACAGATCCAGTCCTGGCACTTCGTTCCCGTGTTCGTGGTGTCTCTGCAAGTCACAGGGACCGAATCCTGTGTTGTCTCCACTGGACCAGATCTTTGGTTTGCCTTTTGGGTGTTCTTGACTACATGGCCTTCCAGCCTGGCCCTCCTGGGGTTTTCTGTGAGTTGCCTAATATGCTTTAATAACTTCCTTTTCAGTTTCAACAAAGCCAGAGTTAGTTTCTTTTGTTTGCAACTACAACCTTTACTGAGATGGTGCCAGTTTCGATAATAGACGATTTGAAGGAACTCTCTAGAGTCAGAGTCATCTGTGTCTAGATTAGAATTTACTAAGTAGAAGAGTTCACAGTATGTAGTAAGTGAAATACTCGTAAAACATTTTGGTTATTGATTTAATGATTTTACTGAATCCGAGCGCTTATTCGCAGCCAGGGTATGTTCTGGGTGTTGGATATTCAGGGTGACGGTGAGATCCCTGTGCTCACAGAGCTTAAGTTCTCTTGTGAAGTGTAGAGTAAGCAAGAAAACAGCTAACATACTGACCAAGAGCGATAGATACTGTGAAAAAGTAAAGATGGGGTGAAGTGATAACGGGGCTTCCCTGATGGTTCAGGGGGAAAGAATCTTGTCTGCAATGCAGGAGACACAGGAGATGCAGGTTATAACCCAGGGTCGGGAAGATGCCCTGGAGGAGGAACTAGCAACCTGGTCCAGTATTGTTGCCTGGAGAATTCCATGAACTAGAGGAGCCTGATGGGCTACATACAGTCCATGGGGTCGCAAAGAGTTGGACACAGCTGAGCGACTAACACATTCTAAGTTATAATGATGTATGTGTGTATGTTTAGGGATGGCATCTGATAAAATGTTTGCTTAAAAATTACTGTCAGAAGTCTTGACTTATGCTTTTTACTGTGGGGCAGTAACTTTCTGAATTTACCCTCCCAGCGTAAACAGCTAGGAAACTGGACAAAATCCATGGAACAACTGTTTTTGGGTATTAAACAATAGGCAGTGCCTAACTACGATGCCTAACAGATGGGAAACAAACGCCGTGAGCCCTGTGTTGGTCCAGCTTTCTGCCTGGAGGCAGTCTTCAGATCTCGTTGCAGGGATGTGCATGTGTTCTCAGTCGTGTCTGACTCTACGACCCCGTGGACTGTATCCTCCCTGGCTCCTCTGTCCATGGGATTTCCCGGCAAGAATACTGGAGTGGGTTGCCATTTCTTCCTCCAGGGGATTTCCCGACCCAGGGACCCAACCCGCATCCATTGTGTTGGCAGGTGGATTCTTCACCACTGAGCCATCGAAGGAGATCCCAGATAAAGCCCACAAGTTGAGGAAAGAAAGACTGGAGTTGAGGGAGGCCAGAATGGTTCTGTTGGGAGGAGCAGAGTTCTGAAAGAAGGTAGGCATGCAGAGGAAGAGTTCCATAGTCTTAGTGATCTCCGTAAATGTTGACTGAAGGCCGGTCTGTGGGACTGCAGGTACAGAGGGCTGGCTGTGAGTTTATACTTGGAGATTTGACTGTCGGGGGTGGGGTGGGGGGGTCAGCACTTCTCACTGCTCTGTTGTTCAAGGGTCGCCAGTAATTTGAAAGGAATGTAATTGCTTATCCTTACAGAGGCCAACACTCTTTAAAGAAATGTAAAGAAACCCAGCACTCAACAATGTAAAAATGTCCAGTATCCAAACAAAAATTGCTGAATATGTGAAGATGTAGGTTAATGTGACTTATAATTGGGGTATCAGTAAATCGAAACCAGCGTAGAATTGACAGATGTTAGAATTAATGGGCAAGGACATGAAAGCAGTTGTTGTGCTCCATCTATTCAAAAAGTTAGAAATTATGAGAGATATAAAAAGACCCATGTCAAACTTTTAGAGGCGACAGCTAATGTGTGGAATGAGAAATACATTGGATGGCATTAATGGCAGATTAGACATTCCAGAAGAGAGGATTAGTAAACTTGAAGACAGAAAACTCAGTAGAAACAAATGATAGAGACAATGGAATTAGCAAACAAGGTTATTAAAATGGTTATGAAAATGCAGGGTCAAATGTCAAATCACTGTGTTGTACACCTGAAACTAATATATTTCATGTCAAATATACCTCAGTGAAAAATACAGTAAAGCACAGGGGCAGATTGTGGTCAATGTTGACATTTTGGTACATGAATTTTTTCCAAAAAAGCAAATTGTGACTGCTAATCTGAAGTTGGCTTGTTGTGTAGTTGAGTAGTTGAAAATTATTATTTCAGCAAAGCACCAAGATATGGCAGAAGAACTTTATTGTGCATCAGTGTTCTCATTATTTATTACTTGATCTGTAACAATATTACCATAAAGCTAGAAACTGAAAGCATGCTTTTATGGCCTCACAGTGTCTGTGGGTCAGATGTACGGGCACAGCTTAGCGTAGTTGGGTCTCAGAACAGTGGTCAGAAGGTTGACAGGGCTGTGGTCTCATCTCAGGCTTCCCTGGGGAAAGGTCTCCTCTGTGCTCGTTTGACTGGTGCAAGCGTTCAGTGCCCTCTGTGGTGTTGGGCTGAGGGCTGCAGTTTCTTGCTGCCTGCTGGCAGGCACCCACCCTCAGTTCCTTGGGGTGTTGTCCTTTCCCATGGTGCCACTTAACTTGCTCCAATACAGGGAAGGAGCAAGTCTGCACAGTAGACAGCTGCATGGTCTCCCGCATCGTGACCACAGAAGCGCCGTCCCTTAGCCTTGCCTGTGCGCTCTTGGTTAACAGCAAGTCGTGGGTCTTGACTCAAGGGAAGGGCCCGGCAGCAGGAGGCTGTGTGGCGGGAGCCACCTTGGAGTCTGTCCATGCTGGGCGGTAGAGAGCGGTGGAGAGTGCGTTTCCTGGAGTCTGCGCCAGGCACCCGGCTTTGAATCCCAACCCTGGAAGCGTCTCTGAGCCGCAGTTTCCCTGCAGGGATAGTCTCTGCCTACTGTTGACAGTGTGTGAAAAGGGCGAATGCTTGTCTTCAGTTAAATTCTTTCTTTATTCTACTGTTTGTTCTCAACAGATCAGATCTTCAGTCTTTTTTTGCTTCCTGTGAATTTTTTTTAAAGTATTTATTTTTAGTTTTAACGTGCAAATAATCAAAATTGAATGCCTACTGAAAGGCTTGTGAAGAAAAGCCTGTCCCTGGGAACAGCCCTCCTTACTCCTAGTCCTGCCCCCTAGAGCTGTGCTTCCTGCTTTTGGATGCTAGTGCTGAGACCACGACCCAAACTGGCTTCCGGGTAACTCACAGTTGGAAGTCCAGAGGTAGGGTGGATTCTTCAGCTAATTGGTGTTGTGGCTTCCCTGGTGGCTCAGACAGTAAAGGGTCTGCCTACAATGCGGGAGACCCAGGTTCCATCCCTGGGTTGGGAAGATTTCCTGGAGAAGGCAATGGCAACCCACTTCAGTACCCTTGCCTGGAAAATTCCATGGACGGAGGAGCCTGGTAGGCTACAGTCCATGGGTCACAAAGAGTTGGACACGACTGAGTGACTCCAATGTCAATGTCATGTCAATGTCAATGACTTCAGGGTTTCCATCTCCCCTTTTAGTCTTTGGCCGGCTACATCCTCAGTAAGATGCAGGAGTTTCAGAGTAGTACCCAGGTACAACAATGTCTAGAGAAGGAAAATTATCTTTCGTGTAGCTGTATGAGAATGTGGAAACTTGCCTAGAAACACTGGCAGACCTACCTCCTGGTTTACAGGCCTGTTTCTGAAACACTCACTAGAAAGGGAAATGGAATGACATTTGGACCAGTTGGACACACGTGTGGAACTGAGCGCTTTCCCTGAGCATGTGCCTAAATGGGTGAGTGTGCAAAAGAGTTCTGGACAAAATTGACTTAGGTTGCAGCAGAAAAAGGGGGAAATTGGAGGCAGGGTGGGTAACTCTGACCCTACTCTGGTATTTTACATAAGATTTAAGATGTTATCTGTTGATTTTCTGTTGAGGTGTGTGTGCTCAGTCTTGTCTGACTCTGCGAACCCATGGACTGTAGCTTGCCAGGCTCCTCTGTCGATGGAATTCTCTAGGCAAGAATACTGGAGTGGGTTGTCATTTGTTTTAAGATAGATGACTATTTAATTTAAAACCACCTGTCTTAGACGTCTTCCATCTATCCGTTGTAGTTACATGTATATTTTCATTCAGTGTATTCAGTGTAGTAGTATGATTATGTAAGTCTTGTTCACCATGGAGGCAAATTGTATACTATGATTACATTTCCCTCCTTGTATAATTTTGCTTTTCCTGTTTTGTTTTCCTCCTATGGTTTTGTTTTGCGTTGTTTTCTAGGTCTTTGTGTTTAAGTTTCCCCATACCTTCTAATAGCCTCTCTGTATAGTTTTGCACAAAGATTAGATTCTTACCCACCCCCACCCCCTTCCTTAAGGGCCCCTCCATCAAACTACTCCTATATGGAAATTAAATTTTTTTTTTTATTAAAGTGTGGTTGATTTGCAGTGTTGTGTTTCTACTGTATAGCAAAGTGAGTCAGTTACACATACATGTATCTACTCTCTTTTAGGTTCTTTTCCTATGTATGTTGTTGTTTAGTTGCCAAGTCGTGTCCGACTCTTTGCGACCCCATGGACTGTAGCCCACCCAGCTCCTCTGTCCATAGGATTTCCCAGGCAAGGACACTGGAGTGGGTTGCCGTTTCCTCCTCCAACTTTCTTCTTTCATTTTGTCAGCACAGCTTTTAGACTTCCCGAGAAAGAGTGCACGAGAGGTTAGTTTTTTGAGACATCATCTGAAAGTGTCTTTAATCTGTTCTCTTTCAGGAGTAAAAGTTTTGACTGGGTATAGAATTGCAGTTGGAATTTAATTTTTACTGAGAACTCTGAATGAATTGCTTCATGCTTTTCTAGCTTCTTATAGCAGATATAATTTGTATTCTGGGTTCCAAAAGTATGGAACAGTCAGAGGACATAATGCCCTCCCTTGTAAACCATTACCCAACTTCAGCAGTCGTCAGCTCATGGCCACTTTTAAAAAATTTACAATTCTGTCTATCCCTCTTCCTTTTCATTTCATACAAGCAAACCCAGGTACATAATTTTACTTGTGAATATTTGTCTCTCTAAAAGATAAGGGCTCGTTTGTAAACTGTAACCCTTGTAGTAATATTATACCTTTAAAAGATTAAAAATAATTCTTCAAATATCCAGTTTAAGTTCACATTACCTTGATTGCCTCATAATTATATTTTAAAGCAGTTTATTCGAATTAGAATCTTAAGTAAGGTCCATAAATTGTCATTGACTGACAAACCTCTGAAGTCTCTTTTAATCTGTCGGTGTTATTTTTTTCCCTTGAGTTTTATTTGTTGAAGAAACTGTGTCCTCGGTCTTGAAGTTTTCTATAGCCTGTGTATTGCTGAATGAAGCCCTGTGGTGTCATTGATGTGTTCCCCGTCCCTTGCAATGTATTTCCTGTATGTGGCAGTAGCAGTGAGATCTAGAGACTTGATACAATTCTGTGTGTGTGGTTTTTTTTTTTTGAGAGGTGCTAAGTAGGGAGAATACTACATGGGTGGTATGTTATCTTTAGGAGGCATAAAATATCTAACTCTGTGATGTTAGTGACTACTACATATTAATGTGGATCCATTGATTTATTTGAGATTTTGGTTCTTTTTATGAAAAGAACTCTCCCCAGGAGTTTTGAGGATCTGATCTTCATCTGTAGTGTTCGGAAGTTTTGTAGTGTTGCCTTGAGTATTTTCTGTTTATTTTTTACCCTTATTGGGAGATATTTTTCAACTTTTATTTTCCATCAGGATATTTTTTTTTGTTCTCTGCTCCCTACCCGCCCCTCTCACCGCCCTTTTTTTCTTTTCATTAGTATTTTGTTTTTACTTCATGGTTTCATACATTCTTTTACCTCTTCAGGCACATTCATATTATGATTAATTGCCTTTTTTTCCCCTTCATGGCATTGTCTCCATTTCCTGTGGATTCTTGTTTTTCTGCTTGCTTTGATTTCTGTCTTTGAGTTTTGGCAGCTTTCCTCAAATATCTGGCCATCCCTGGGCTGGTGGCTTGCGTGAGGAGTAAGTGACAATAAAGCCGAAAAGAAGCTTTTTTTGAGGGTGAGGCTTGTTCACTGGAGGCGTATTAGTGTGGTGCTTGAGGGACCTGTGAGTGTGAGTGCCCTTGTTTTACTCCAGGGCTCTTGTTGATGAGTTGCTAAGTTGTGTCCCACTCATTGCCACTCTGTGGACTGTAGCCGGCCAGGCTCCTCTGTCCATGGGATTTCCCAGGCAAGAATACTGGAGTGGGTTGCCGTTTCCTTCTCCAGGGGATCTTCCCGATCCAGGGATCGAATCTGTACCCCTGCGTTGGCAGGTGGATTGTTGACCTGCCGCTGAGCCACCGAGGAAGCGCCTTGCAGCCTCCGCCTCACCTGTTCTCTCTTGTGCTTGGTCTCTCCACGCGCAGAGTCTCTGTGTGTTTCCCCAGAGAGCGCGCGCGCCTCTGGTCTGTTTGGGGACGTGATAGTTGCCAGCACGGATAGGATTTGCGTTGCAATATGGGGTTTTACTGCATGTAATTTGCTTATTTGTTGAACTCAGATAAGTTGCAGATAGAATACAAATAACTTTTATTTCTTGAATCTTTTGAGATAAAGTTGTTGACATGAAGTCTTTGTTGAATCTTGTAGTGCATTTTTCCTGTAAACAGAGACATTCTCTTGCCTGATGACAGTACAGCCATCAGAGGCAGAAATTTACCATTGATACATTACAGCCGTCTGATCCCTTGGCCTCCACTCAGCTTTCAGTTGTTGCCCCAGTGGTGTTCCTTTATAGAAGGATACAGTCAGTCTAGGATCGCGTAACACCTTATAGAAGGATACAGTCAGTCTAGGATCGCGTAACACCTTTTGTTGTCATGTCTCTCCAATTCTTGATCTACATTAGTCCTTCAGCTGCTCTCTCTTTTATGTTATTGATATTTTTGAAGACTACAGACCAGTTATTTTAGAGAGTCCCTCTCAATGTGAGTTTGTCTGATGTTTCTTTACTAGATGTAGGCTGAACATCTTGGCCAGGAGTATCATGGAAGGGATGCTGTGTTAATTTCAGTGTATTTTGTTAGATGGCATATTACTGATTTTCAATTTGTGCTGTAAAAAATATTACCACAAGTTCAGCGGCTTAAAAAAACACACATTTATTATGTCACAGTTCTGAGTTCAGAAGTCCGTAATGGATCTGACCTGGGCTCGTCTTGGTGTTGGTAGGGCTGCATCCCTCTTGGAGACTGTAAGTTCGTGTTCTTGCCCTTTCCTGGTTCTGGGGGCCGTCTGCTTTTCTTGGCTTGTGGTCTCCCCCTCTTTGCACAACCAGCCACTGTGGATCTCGTGCACCTGTGCTGCCGTCTCTCTCTCCTCCCTGCTCTCACTCTGGAGGGACTTTGTGATTTCACTGGGCCCACTGGGGTCATTGAGGTTAGTCTCAATTTTAAAGTCATGTGATTGGCATATTTAATTTCCTGTGCAACCGTGATTCCCCTTTGCTATGTAAAGGAACATGTTCACAGGTGCCGAGGGTCAGGTTGTGGAGCACGCTTGGGGCGGCGCGGTACCGTGCCTACTGCAGGGCTCTTATGATTTCCGTCTGTACCAGTATTGAGAACATTCACTTTGATCACTTGATTATGGTGGTGCCTTCAGGCTCCTCCATTTTAAAGTTACTTTTCCTCCCTTTTTGTAATAAGTATTTTGTACAGAGATAACTTTGCAACTGTGTAAATATTCTGTTGGTTACCGACTTTTAATCGTATTCAGTTGTTTTGTATCACTGTATGCAGTGGGTCGTAATATATTACTGCATTGATCTTGCTGCTTCACTTGCCCCAGATTTTGCCAGGTTGACTTCTGTGTCCTTTTAGCCTATCTCTATCATTTTTTGGAGCTCTTCCATGCTTATCTTAAACTTCTGTCTCAGCCTTGGAGTAGGCCATTTTTCCAAGAAGCTCCTTCCCCCCTAAAAAGTCTTTATTTTTTATTTCACATTTCAAAACTCATAGGAAGTTGCAAGGATGATATAAAGTCTGATGTAGCCCCATCAGCTTCCTTTGGTGGAATTTTATGTAGCCTTAGCACAGTATAAAAATCTGGACATCTGATACATCTGGTATATTTCTGGTAACTGCATGCCTTCTTTCTTTAGTTTTTAAACTTGCATTTGTGTGTGTGAGCATGGTCTTTTGTAACTTTTCTGTTCCATGTATAGATTTGGGTAAGCTAGTCCCACAGTCAAAGTGAGAGAGCTGTTCTGTCACTTTAGAAGGACACTTTTGCTACCTTTTTGTATTCCCAATACCCCCACCCCCCACCGTTCTGTTTATTCTCCGTGTTTGCAGTTTTATCACCTCAATATGTTAAATGAATGGAATCATACAGTATATAACCTTTTTAAGATCAGCCTTTTTCACCAAGTGTAATGCCTTGAGATCCGTTTAGTGTTGTGTAAATCAGTAGTTAATTCTTTCTTATTGCTGAGTAGTGTTCTGTTGTATGCTTGTACCAAGTTTGTTAAACCATTCAACTATTGAAGGACATTTGGATTGTTTCGAATATTTTGTATGATATTATGAATAAAACTGCCTTGATTGTTGGAGTACAGATTTTTGTGTAACGTCTTCTGCATCTTAGGGTGGGGGTCTGAGTGTGCTTGCTGTGTCGCATGCTGGGCATGTGTGTGGTTTTCTAGGCCCCCCGGGACCGGTTCCCCATGGCGTGTGTGCCTGGTGAGTCCTCCGCAGCACGCGTGAGGAGCCCAGTCCCTCGGCATCTGGCCTCTTGCTCCTCCCCGCCCCTGGTATTGTCACCTTCTTTAATTCAGCTTGCTAGTAGGTGTGGTGGTGCCCTGCTCTGGTTTCTGTTTGCATTTTCTTAATAACTAAGGATGTTAAACATCTTTTCATTTGCTTGTTTGCTATCTCTGTCTCCTCTCTGGTGAAATATCTGTTCATGTCTTTTGTCCATTTTCTGATTAGGTTTTTTAAAAAAAATTTTAACTTTGAGTTATGAGAGTTCTCTATGTGTTCTGGATACAAGGTCTTTTTTTTTGTTGGATATGTGATTCTCCCTTTCTGTTCCTTGTTTTTTCTTCCTCTTTACAGAGTCTTTTTTTTTTTTTTCAGAGCAAAAAGTTTGAATTTGACAGAGTCCAGTTTATATTAAATTTTTCTTTTATGGGTCATGTATTTGATGTCAAGCGTGAGAACTCTGCCTGGAGCGCTGGTTTCTTTTCCTGGAGAATGGTATTTAGAAACCGAAATCTGAGCGTTCGGTACGCTCATTGCTGTTAGGGTGTGGGTGCTCCCCAGGTCTCTGGACAAAGAGAATGTGTGTGTGTCCTGATGAACGCTTCCAGGTTCAGGATTCGGTAACCATTTTCATTGGGGTCTCCGGGTGTAGACACTTACTGTGCGCCTTTCTTCATTCTCTAAGTCTCCTGCCACTGTCCATGACTTTTCATTATCTAAAAATTTGACCATTACTTTGTTCTATTATTACTATTACTTTTGACGTCTTTCCTGATTTTAGGTGGCTTTAATTTTCAGTGGAGCTTTGTGAGAATAATTGTAAACTTGGATTATCCACTGTGTTGAACTTGTACTTACCGAAGCTGTAATATTCCTTTTTCAGACTTCTTTTGGTCTTTATTTCTTTACGCTCTCAGCCCTGCCATCCTCCTCCTATACCTGCTCTCACCCTGATTGTGCTGTTTCTCCACAGCCTGTAACCATCCATGACTTTGGTCTCTAAGCAGTGAAGACCAAGCTTATTAGAATATTCAGCTTCTCTTTGTAGGTGACCTCAGCTTATCTTCGCACTCTTTTTCTGCAGCCCCACTGTATTTGCTCCACTTCATAGCTCTTCTCAGTGGCTTTCGGTTCCCCACACGTGTTTTGCTTTCTGCTCCTCTGTCTTCCTTTGAGGCACATTGTCTGCTGCTTTTACAAGGTTTTCCGTAGAGCCCAGAGCTTGGCATAGTAGGCACTTGAGGCATCAGATGCACAAATGCTATTTCCTCTAATATAATAACGCCACCCAAGCTTTTAGATCCCATTTTCATTTTCCAAACACTGTCATCATATAGCAACTCACTTAAGTCTCAAAGCAGCTCTGTAAGCCATTACTCATCTTTAAGAAGTGATGCTAAGTGAAATGTCTGAGGTCTAATTATAGGAGTAAAATTTAACATGTTGCGTTCCTTGTTATGTGACAGGCCCTGATGTAGATGCTAAGGACATTTGGGGAAGAAATCAGACACATGTGCCCTCAGTACAGCCGACGTTAGAATGTTTGAATTGCAGCCCTTGTCTGGTAGGAGTTCTGAGTTATTCATTAAAGAAGTGTGCTGATACAAAATAAGATGTAAGAATTTACCAGCCTTTTTTTCCAAGTTCAAGACAGTACTTATTTTCAGATGTGGAGTGTTACCTTCAAACATCTCGCAAACAGGTGCATTTTAGCTTTTTTTCCATATTTGTTTGCATACAAAGTATTGAGGTTATCTGTATTTATTTAGTGAACCATGTCAAAACTCAGAGGCTTAAAACAACCAATGTTCTTCTTTGCTCGCGATTCTCCAATTTGGGCAGGCCTTGCCTCCATTCCACATGGTATCTCCTGGGACTGGGAAGTCCGAGATGGTGGATTCTAGCCCATGTGGTGTCTGAGACATCTTCCTCTGGTAACCTATTTGTATGACTGCTGTGGGCTTTCTCACGGCATGGTCTTGGGGTGGTTGAACTTCATATGTGGTGGCGACTGGATTCTGGTGGTGCCAACAGCAGAAGCCACTGGGCCATCTTAATACTTTTTATTCCTGAAACTGGCATAGTGTCATCTTTACCAGATCCTTTAGGTCAAAAGCAAGTCACAGGACAGTCCGGTTCAAGCAGAGGAGACAGTATAAGATGTGGACACTGGGCAAAAGTGGTTTATTGGGACCACCAAGGGACGTGAACTTCAGAAAATACCTGTCTGAAGTGGAAAGAGACCACTTTTCTGTTCCGTTTTTTATTATCTAATCTGACCAGCTTATCCATTTTATAATGCAGTGATCTGATTATATGCCATTTTTGCTATAACTACATTCAGATAGCTGTAATTTGTTGTATTTACTTAAACTGTGGATTGATAATTTTGGTAGGGTTTATAATTATGGAGATTTGGAGATTGAAGAGACAGTGGAGTACTTTATGGCTTACTCAGCTCCAAGTTACACCTAAAACACTAGATAAAAACCCAGAGTATGTACTTTGTGAAATAAGTGATGTGGACGTCCTTTGGGGCCACATGTTGCAGTCCATAAAATATCTCAAATATTTCTCCAGTAGCCCTGTGATTATCCTTTGCACAGGAGAAAGAAGAAACAGATAATTACATCTTCTGTAATGGCAGCTCAAGACTTATTTTTTTCTGCCTCCGAATAGATCTCTCCTTAATGCCCAGAATATGACAGTGTTCATTTCATTTAAATAGTTCTTATCTTGATTCCATGTTGAGGTCATCCTGTTAACTGGGTTTGAGTGTGACAGTGGAAATTTATCACAATGGGTGGCTCCTTGTGGCTCATTGACCAAATACATTCGAGTTCTCTGGAAAGCTTAAAAGAGATGCAGATTTTTGGCTCTAGCCCCAGAGTTGGCATATCCAAATGTCTGAGAAGGGGTCTGGGTGATGTGTAGTTTGCAGATCCCGCTTTTAGGTTCTGCAGCTGATTCTCCAAAGGGGCACTGTCACTCCCCGAGGGGGAGAAACTGTTTTCGGGCAAGGGGAGGTGAAAAAAATCTTAGCTAGTACAGTGCTTTGTGAGCCCCCATAATTCAACACTACCTGACAAGGTCTTATTCCACAATTTTTCATTCCTCTCGTCAAGGAGAGATTTAAATAAGGCTTTCCTCCTGGGGATGGGAGTGAAGGAAAGAAGGTTGAGAACCATTGTTCTGTAAGAGTAATTCTGACATAGTGCCTGTCCCACCACACCTGAGCCACCACCCCCATCCTGGAAAACTTAATGTGTGATCTGGAGAATGTTTTTTTATTTTTATTTTTTTTTAAATTTATTTATTTATTTTTGAAATTGCTTTAAGAAAGTTTTATTTACTGCATACATCCTAAGAATGTATTGTAAATGAAGCAAGATCTTGGAGAATGTTTTTTTAATACTAAGGTTTTACCTACGCTAAATAGGCTTTCCTTTAAAAATCTTGAGGGTTGGTGAAAACATTTTATTCCATGGTGTTTTTGCATCCAGCCAGATTGATCTTACCCTTACGGACAAAGCGCTGTGAGAACAGACTCTGTTCTGGGATTCGGAAACTCTTCAGCTTTACATTAGCAAAAGCTCCTCCTGTTCTTGGGCTGGTTCACACCCAGCTCACGAGGGTCCATTGTAGCCCAGGAAAGGATGTGCTCCTGTCCCTCCTGGGAGCCAGGCCTGTGTCCTGTGCACTGCAGGCCCTGGGGATTAGGGTGGGGGCAAAGGCGGCGCCCCTGTTCTTGGGGCAGGAAGAGTATGGGCCGGCCGCCGCTGCTCTGGTTTGCTGCTTTCTTTCCTCGCTTTGTACGGGGTACGAATGAAAATGCAGTTTTGGGCAGTAGTGGGAGAAGGGGGGCTTCCCTCGTGGCTCACACAGTAGATAACCTGCCTGCAATGTATGAGACCCATGTTCGACCCCTGGATCAGGAAGATCCCCTGGACAAGGCAATGGCAGCCCACTCCAGTATTCCCACCTGGAGAATCCCATGGGAGCCTGGTTGGGCTACAGTCCACGGGTTGTGAAGAATTCAGACGCAACTGAGTGACTAACACACACAGAGTGGGAGAAGGAGAAGAGAAGTTTCTAATAGATCACCTTCTGCAAAGAAAATTCATTTTGATGTGAGTATTTCTAGGTCCTTCAGAGTAGTGTTAACGTCTTGGTCCTGGTTTTGTTTTCTGTGGAGTTAGTCCAGGCTCAGGAAAGTTAAAGGCATAGTTCAGCCAGAAATCTAAAGGTTTCTGTAAATCTGCATTCATGCGAAAACACATTGCTTGGCAACTGGCAGATGCTGGGGTAGGTTATTTGTTGACTCAATTAATAAAATTAACCCAAAGTTTATTTTTTAAAAAGTGTCATTCTCTTTTCTGATTTTAGAATCTAATCTGAGCATAATGTTGAATGGAGGAAGGTGACCTGGAAAATTAGGAGGCCCGGGGTCCAGTGTTCTTCCTACACACCATGATTCTTAACCTCTGTGCTATGCTAAGTCACTTCAGTCATGTCCGACTCTGTGTGACCCCATAGATAGTAGCCTACCAGGCTCCCCTGTCCCTGGGATTCTCCAGGCAAGAACACTAGAGTGGGTTGCCATTTCCTTCTCCAATGCATGAAAGTGAAAAGTGAAAGTGAAGTCGCTCAGTTGTGTCCGACTCTTAGTGACCCCATGGACTGCAGCCTACCAGGCTCCTCCGTCCATGGGATTTTCCAGGCAAGAGTACTGGAGTGGGGTGCCATTGCCTTCTTAACCTCTAGACTTTCATAAATGATCTTTTAAGAGCCCTTCATCATGCAACATTTTAGTGTCAAACACCTTAGAAATGCCCTCAGCTGATGTCATTAGAGTGAATGGGTTCCAGTTGCCGCCCAAGGAGTGGTGTATTCGGGTCCACAGTTAGGCTGCTGTAACTGGGAGCCGGCACTTCCATGGCTCTGAGAACGTAGAATCCTCTCGAGGTGAACTGCTAGGTCGACGGGTGGGGGCGGGGCGGGGTGGCGGCAAGGCCCCAGTAGCTCATTCAGAGACAGGCATTTCTTCTTCCCTGATCCTTCAGGGTACCCTGGGATGGGCCTCATCTGTGTTGTCCTTGCCCCATCTCTTAGGAAGGTGAAGGGACAGAGACGTGTTCACTCTTTGTCTTAAAAGATCAGAAGTGTCAGCCATGCCTCCTTTCGCACTCCGTCTATGAAAACTTGGTCATATGGCCATACCCAGCTGCTGTGGAAGTTGGGAAGCGGAACCCAACAGGGCAGTTGTGTGTGTGACGATAATTACAGAGGAAGGAGATGCCTGTCTTGTTTCTGCCGCAGACAGTGTGGAGGAAACTACTTAGCTTTCTTAGTATCCTTTTGGGGGAAGCTTTTTACTGAATGTTTTTGTTTACCAAAAATCTTATGGTTAACAGAAAGAGGAAGTAAATTATTCTGGCATTTGGATTAAAATGCTGAGTATATTTGAAAGGCATGTTCTGAAATTATTAGGAAAATGAAACTAATCAGCTCTAACCGATTATACCTTTGTCTCCTCAAAGTACAAGCCAGGTAAAGAGTTGTTTAATCTTTTGTGCATTCTGTGTTACTGGAAACACTTAGGTGCGCATTCTGTCACAAGTGACATCTCTTGCCCAGAGGAGTAGCACATAGTTCCCTTTGGTAAACTAGCCCAGCAGAACAAAGCTCTTTCTTAAATGCCATCAAACCTCAGTGGGCTCTGAATTCTTAGAAGTTCGTAAATTGGGCCCTGTGTGAAAATTGCCTGGGGCCCTTGTTCAAAATACAGGTTCTGGCCCTACCCTCTGGAGGTTCTGACGGTTCTGTCTCTGAAGCTGAATTTTTAACCAGCCCCTGAGGGTGATTCTGATGCAGATATCAGTGGGATGGGAACCACTGCTTTGGATAGTCTACACCTCAGGTACCTCATATGTGAAAGTGCAAAAATTACATATCTCCTGGGTTTTGTAGGGTTCAGAGAACGTGACATGAGTTGTACTTAAAACTGCTTCATAAATTAAAACATATTATCAGAAATGTTAGGTGGCATTTTAAAGTCTACACCAGGTATTGTGCTAATTTGTTTGGTAAATAAGGTTAAGTGCTCATATCTCCATTTAGAAGTAAGCAGGGAAATTACTATAAGATAGAAATCCAGACTTCTTAATCCTTGCCTAATTGAACAGAGATTCTGGAAAAAGTTAGCTGCTCAGCATAAGTACTAGTATAGCACAAACCAAATAATTTACATACTTTCATTTTAACATCGTGTTAAGACTTTCCTGGTGGCTCAGATGGTAAAGTGTCTGCCTACAATGCGGGAGACCTGGGTTCGATCCCTGGGTCAGGAAGTTCCCCTGGAAAAGGAAATGGCGATTCACTCCAGTACTCTTGCCTGGAAAATCCAATGGACAGGGGAGCCTGGTAGGCTATAGTCCATGGGGTCGCAAAGAGTCGGACACGACTGAGCAACGTCACTTCTTCACTTCTCTTCTAAAGTTACCATGTATCAACTTGATGACTTCAGTTAAATATATCTTCAGTGTCATCTGTGTGGGAAATTGCTTTGTTCTTTGGCCTTGAGTATGATATAGTCTCTGTTCGTAATGAAATTACAACCTGGTAGAGAAGACAAGACTATTAAATCACAGTACCACTCTTAAGAGAATTTTCTTCTTAAGGGATGTATTCTACAACTGTTACAAGGTAGGTTCTGAATGCGACGTTCAAGTTCAGAAGATGGGTGAGGTCATGTAAGGTGAAGAGCACAGCTTGAGACAGAAGGAGGGACTTCCCTTTTTCTTTCTACCCCAGAGGGACCAGTGTCTGTCAGGGACCTGGACACTTGTCTCTCTCTGTATTGCGATTTCCTGGACCTTGTAAGGAAAGGAACATGATAGAGAAGCTTGTGAAGGTTAAGGATGCGGCCCCTTCTCTGAAGTAAAGGGGAGCAGAACTAAATTTGATGATCCAAACCCTGTGCCAGGCACATACGCAGATCTCCTTAATCGGCTGCAGCGGTTCTGTGGTTGAGAGGGGCAGTGTCCTTTAGTGGAAAGAGTATGGGATCTTAAAACCTAGAAGCAGTTGGTAAAAGAAAGAAAGTGAAAGTCACACAGTTGTGTCCGACTCTTCGTGACCCCGTGGACTGTACAGTCCATGGAATTCTCCAGGCCAGAATACTGGAGTGGGTAGCCTTTCCCTCTTCCAGGGGATCTTCCCAGCCCAGGGTTCGAACTAGGATCTCCTGCATCACAGGCAGATTCTTTATCAACTGCTCTAAATTGAGAAGCATTTGGTAATGTTAGACCCAACTCTACCTTGTACATAGATGTTCAAGTAAGTGGCTTTTTTTCCTGGTGAAACGACTACCCAGGACACGTCAGACTATTCCTTCTTTTTGGCGTATTAGGTGTGCCTTGGCTTTCACAAGGGCATGGTTACTGCTTCACCCATCGAGATACTATGGATAGAGACCCAAGGGTTCATGATGAAGCTGCAGGGTAGAGAAGGGGAAGAGTGCAGTCGGAGGAAATTTTGACAGGAAACATGGCTCAGGCTGATTCATTTGGTGATGCACCAAAAGTTAGGGGTGACGTGGTGAAAAGCCACAAATACAGTTTCTGCCCTCATGTCGTTGACAGTGAAAGTTCAGCATTTTAGCAGTTGCTGTTTGGGGTAGAACCTGTGAAAGCTTTCCTGAAGTCTTCCAGATTGATGAAAGTGGTGGGGATTTTACATTCTGTGTCTTCCAATGGTTATGTCTTTTTAAAGCTTGAAGGAACTCACAAAAAAGCAGTTAGGATTGCAAATCATTCCAAATGAGATGTTGATATTAAATTAGGCGTACTTTTCCACATCCTCCAAGAATACAAATACAGACTGAAGCACTTTTCATAGGTGATGTTTGTAAGTGTACATGTTTTAAGATTGGAAATGTCTTTATCTCTTCGTATTAGTTTCCTGTGGCTTCTGTAAAAAACCACCACAAACTTAGTGATTTAAAACAACAGATACATGCTTTCATTGTTCTGGAAGTCAGAAGCCTTGAAATCAGTACCCCTGAGCCGAAATTGAAGTGTTGGTTGATGCAGGGCATCTCTTCAGAGACCCTCTTCGGGCGGCTGCCAGCGTTCCTTGGCCTGTGGCCGCATCACTCTAGCTCTGCCTCGTGGCTCCCTGCCTGCTGTCCTGCTGGTGTTGATGTCTGTCTAGCGCTCTCATAAGGACACTTGTAAAGGCGTGTAGGACCCACCCGGATCATCTCATTTCAGCGTCCTTAGCTGAACCTTAGTCACATCTGTAAAGACCTGTTTCTAAATACGATCGCAACTGTAGGTTCCAGAGATTAGGATGTGGATATTTTTTTGGAGAGTGACCTTTTTAAGCTTACACTCTGATAGATTGCAGGCAGATTTTTGGACATAGGAGCAAAAATTGTGTGGACAGAGCAGCCTCAAGAGTTGAATATTGAATATGACTTAACGAATAAACCACCACCATTGATACATTATATAGAAGAGTAGAGGAAGGTTGTTTTTGACATAGTAACTTTTAGATATTTGTAAGTATATTTCTAGTTAGAGTAGACATTTATAGTGTATTATGCATCTTTTCAACGTTAGCTTGATTTTCAAATTTGGAATTCAAATTGGGAGGCATTGCCCCAAATTTTAGTACCTCACATGTCATTTATAATGCTTTTTGAGTTACTAGTCTATAAGAGTGGAGGTTATGGGTCTGGGTCAATCCGACAGTGATAATTTTTATCAGGATTTGTTGAAAATGAGTATTAATTTAGGAAAATGATACAAATTTTTAGGACACATTTTAGCAATGTAGAAATTTTAATGACCTTGTGAGAAGGTGCAGATTGTAGAAGAATAGTGACAAATACATTATGATGACACTTTTCCTAAAATTGCTTCTTTGTATCAAACTTGAAAATGTGTTGCAGTTGGAGTATGTATTTTAATTATACCTTCTTTTAGTTAATTTTGGACTGGTCATTTTGAATAAGATGAACATATAGTAAACAGTGTTGTTTAAAAAGAAAAGAGGGTCGCACTTAGAAGGGAAGGTACCAGTGTAGTGTTTTTGCTGTCATGAGCCAGCCATGAACATAAATGTATTATGTGTGTGTGTTAATTTTAATACCTGGTTCTTCGTTGAACCTGCCTGGTTTTTTTGGTCACCCGACAGAGGATGAGATGGCTGGATGGCATCACCAACTCGATGGACATGGGTTTGGGTGAACTCTGGGAGTTGGTGATGGTCAGGGAGGCCTGGCGTGCTGCGATTCATGGGGTCGCAAAGAGTCGGACACGACTGAGCGACTGAACTGAACTGAACTGAATAAAAAATTGACTCTTTTTTCTAAGCATCTTGAGATACATATTTGGAAGTTTTTTTTAGATGGTTCTATTATTTCTAATTCCTTGGGTGTGAAATTGGGTTGTTTACCCACTAAGTTTCTCTTGGGATGCAGGGTTTCTTTGTGTGCTTGTAATAACTGTGCATGGGCTTCACAGGAACTTCTGAAGGTGTCCTATATATTGAGGGAAGTTCATATCTGTTTTTAAGTATTTAGAGTTGATGACACGACACCACCCTTATGGCAGAAAGTGAAGAGGAACTCAAAAGCCTCTTGATGAAGGTGAAACTGGAGAGTGAAAAAGTTGGCTTAAAGCTCAACATTCAGAAAATGAAGATCATGGCATCCGGTCCCATCATTTCATGGGAAATAAATGGGGAAACAGTGAGTGGAAACAGTGTCAGACTTTATTTTTCTGGGCTCCAAAATCAGTGCAGATGGTGACTGCAGCCATGAAATTAAAAGACGCTTACTTCTTGGAAGGAAAGTTATGACCAACCTAGATAGCATATTCAAAAGCAGAGACATTACTTTGCCAACAAAGGTCCGTCTAGTCAAGGCTATGGTTTTTCCTGTGGTCATGTATGGATGTGAGAGTTGGATTGTGAAGAAGGCTGAGCGCTGAAGAATTGATGCTTTTGAAGTGTGGTGTTGGAGAAGACTCTTGAGAGTCCCATGGACTGCAAGGAGATCCAACCAGTCCATTCTGAAGGAGATCAGCCCTGGGATTTCTTTGGAAGGAATGATGCTAAAGTTGAAACTCCAGTACTTTGGCCACCTCATGTGAAGAGTTGACTCATTGGAAAAGACTCTGATGCTGGGAGGGATTGGGGGCAGGAGGAGAAGGGGACAACGGAGGATGAGATGGTTGGATGGTATCACTGACTCAATGGACGTGAGTCTCGGTGAACTCCCGGAGTTGGTGATGGACAGGGAGGCCTGGCGTGCTGCGATTCATGGGGTTGCAAAGAGCGACACGACTGAGCGACTGATCTGATCTGCCACTTTCCGCCTCCCATTCCCCATTTCCCAAATGGGATAACCATGAACACTATCAGGCTGTTTACCTGCCTCCCACTTGGTGCAGTTTTTGGCATATTTTTTTATTCTTACCATGTGTTATTCCTACATATGTTACAGTCTTGTGATTTTAGCTTCAAGCACATTTTAAGCTGCAATTTATAGTTTTTGTTTTAAGCAATCAATGCTCTTTTAAGTACAAGAAAGAAAAAATATTCATTTTGAAAATTTACCTACTTATTTACCATTTCTGGCATTCTTCATTTCTTGTATAGATTTTTGTTTCGAGCCAGTATCATTTCCCCTCAGCCTGAAGAACACTCTTCAGTGGTTTTGTAGTTCAGGTGTGCTGGTAAAGCGTTCATTGCACCGTCGTGCTTGAAGTGGATTTTCACTGGGTGCAGAATTCCACATTGGTGGTGGTTGTCACTGAAGCACGCTAACGGTGGGGTTCCACTGTCTTCTGGCTTCCGTTGTTTCCAGTGAGATGTTAGTTGTAATTACTGTTTTGTTCTTCTTTGTATATACTTTTTTCTCTGGCCACTTTTAAGATTTTTCTCTTTGTCTTTGGTTATAAACTGTTTGCCTGTGACATGTCTGAGTGTAATTATAATGTGAGAGATTTTTAGCCATGATTTCTTAACATGTTTTACTCCTATTTTCTCACTGTCTCCTGTGACTTTATTATTTTCTTTTTGTTCTTTTTTTTTTTTGAAGTTTCAGTTTTTCTGCTGAGATACTCTGTTCACACATTAAAGAGCAAAGTTCATGAAAGTTTTGAAACACATTTTCTTCTAATTCTTGGTATAAAATACAAAGTTGTAAAGTTGTTGTCTACCAAGTGTAACATCTCATCCAACCTTGAGTTGGTCTTCTGTTGCCTCTTTTATCCCCTTGACTGTGGATCACTTTTTTTTGTTTCTTGTTTACTAATTTTTGATTGAATACTGTTTTCTTTTTAAGAATGTTAATGTTAGTTCTGCAAGGCTGGTTGGTCACCTTGAATTTATGTTTGGGTTTGTATTTTATTGTGTGCTGTGTGCTCACTTGTTTAGTTGTGTCCAACTCTTTGTGACCCCATGGACTGTAGTCAGCCAGACTCCTCTGTTAATGGAATTCTCCAGGCAAGAATACTGGAGTGGTAAGAATATTGCTGTTTCCTGCTTCAGGGGATCTTGATCCAGGGATTGAACCCATGTCTCTTCTTGGCTCATGTGATTGTAAAGACTGAGAAGTCCCCAACTCTGCAGTTGGCAAGTTGGAGACCCAGAGAGCCGATGGTGTTGTTCTAGTCAGAGTCTGAAGGCCTGAGAACAGTAAGAGCTGATGATTTCAGTTCTAGTCTGAAGGCCAGCAGGCTCAAGATGTCAGAGCTGATGTTTCTGGTCAAGTCCAAAGGCAGGAAAAACGTTGAAGTCTCAGCTCAGTGCAGTCGGACAGGTGCTCTCTCTTAGCTGTGGAAGAAATGAATGATAAATTTGAAACTCTAATCATGTCATGACATCATTTGATTTTTAGGATCTTATTTGTATGCAGGTATTTAAAATTACTTTTCGTTTTTTTCAGTAGGTGTAAAGGATGGCACTTCTGAATTGTATACAGAAGTACGTGTGGTGGTCCCTCTTTCGACTTCTGCCCGGCCACCTTCTCAGTCCCATTGTCCTGAAGATAGTCCTGCTGCTGAAGGCTTGTAGTTACCTTTCTGGACATTTTCCTGTGTATTTTCATTTATATGAAAATAAAAATAAGTATGCTTATGTTGTGCAGATACATATTTTCCCATATTTCTGTGTAGCAGTGGAGTTTGCTCAATTAAAATGGCAAATATTATTTTGCTTTTATCATTGATTTGATAATCTGATTTTTTTGGTGTTGGTTTTACTTCAGATCCTGTTAAGCAAGGCACATAACCTCTAGACCTGAGTTTCCACATCTACTAAAGGATTGATTTGAATTAATTGAAACTGAAGACCTCTCGCTCTCAGTCTGACACTAAATTCAGTGTTATTGTATAATTTGTCTGTATTAGCTACCACAAAGAATGTGTTACTCTTCGTAATGTGAAAAAGTAGGAAGATCAAACATCAGTTATGACTTAAGGCAGCAAGAGGAAATTTGGGGGCAAGTTGTTACAATGTTCAATCCCCCCCGCCCCCCGCCCCCCACTGCCCTCCAAGAGTGGTTGGAGAATGTTAGCTGCTAAAACTAGTAAGGGGATCTGTATGTCTTGTGGACTTTGACACTAGAAAGTTTGTGCTTCATTGATCCCACGGAGCTAGCCAATGACACCCTAAAGGGAATTTCACCCCAACTCCCTGAATTTTCATATCATAGCTGTACATTTGTTAGCACAAATGTCCCAGGGAAAAATTTATAGGAATCAGTTTATTTAGGTAAATCTTTGCTAGTGATTTATATAAAATATTTTATGTAAAATAGTTTCCCAAGCAGTTTTAACCTCTATCTTCTCTCCCGAAAGAGAAACAAAAGAATAAAAAAGCAGATTTTGCTTAGTCATGGTATGTTTGTTTGTAAGTTCTCTTGTCTTACAATATCACATTTAAAAAATTTTTTTAGTTAGCTTCTTTTGTCATTTATTTGATAGTTAAAAAAATTGTATTTCTGATACGTATTTCATACATCACTGATTTTATTAAAACTTTTTTAGTTACTAAAAACCTCAAACATACATAAAAGTAGAGAATTTAATTAACACTCATGTCCTTGTCCTCTTGCGTCCACAGTCATTATTTTGCCCACCTGGTTTACTAACATTTTCAGTATAAATAGCACCACATTTAAAAATATTGTCTTTAGAAAAGAGGTTTGGTGTTTAACAACAACAAAAAAAAGACCCAAGCAAGAAACAAAAACTATGCCCAAGCCTTTTCTGATTATAGCTATTTATAGAGAATTGATAATTCTATAAAATATTTTTTAGCTCATATATCATTATCTGTATCAGAAATTCTCAATTTTGTGTCTTTCACATTGAAATGAGTTAGCTAGGTCGTTTGTTCCATGATTAGATTGCAGATATGACTTCACTGTGCTTATCATCTTGTTTTAAATATTAAACTTTTTTTAACTCATTTGTGTCAACAGAGCAACCCTAAAGCAGGTTTTGTGGCAATGTTGTGGTTTGATGATGACTTTGTTTCTCTCTCTCTTCGTGTCCAGAGTCTGCTATACTTGAGGGAGCTGGCCTTCTGGAGCGGGAGGTGAACAGGGCTTTCCCCAGATTCTGGGGCTAGGTGCCGTTGCGCGTGTCATTGGTTAGCTCCAGTTGAAGGCAGAGTTAGGGCCCTCGTCCTGGTGTCAGTACTGCTGTGGTGGGCTTGAGGGGTGCTGGTTGGAGACTTTCTGGAGGAGAAGGCACTGGCGTTGGACTTGGGAAATGGTGTTGACAGGCAGGAAAGGGAGCAGTTTCAGCAGGAAAGTGATTCTTGGGGGATGAGCTTTGCCCGTTGTGGCTCGAGTGAACGTTCAAGGAAAGCACATATATGAAAGGAGAATGGACTGGAAAGGTGGGGGTCTTCACGACAGTGTAAAACATGCCAGTGTAACAATGGGAACACACAGTGCACGGTCACCGTGCCGTGTTTTAAATGCTGTGTCATCGTGATGGCACTGTTCTGTGGGATCACCCACTTTGTAAATGAGGACACTCGTCAGCTGGGCGTCTAGAACCTGACACGGGACCACCTGGGAAGCGGCGGAGCCAGGCGTTAGAGGGCGGGCTGGCTCGGAGCCTGAAGGCTCTGGGCCTTGAACACCAGGTTAGGTGACGCAGAGCCCTTCTGGGAGAGTCTTACTGTGGACAGTGGCCAGAGTTTTAAAAGTTGGAGGGTACGTGAGGTTGTTCATAGTTGTGGCCCATAGCTAAATGTCATGGAGACTTTTCTGTTAGGATGGAGGATGAATTTCTTGGACCATTTTTTTCCTGATTATAAAAAGAAGATGCATGTTTACTAAAGTTGTGATATGCTAAAAAGTGTAAGGAAGAAAATTAAAAATAATCTGTTATTAGCCAAAGACATTCATTATTAATTTTATGTATTTTCTTCCAGCGTTTCTTCTGTGCCTTTTTTTTTTTCTTTTACTTTTCTGAGACTGTACTTTGATGAAGATTTTGAGTTCTTTCTGATAAAATATAATGCATGATTTTTTTCCCTCATGTCATAATAAGAACTTAAAGGATTTACATGATATTATGTGACTGTACATCTTTTCTGTTAGTGTTGAATATTTTTAGTATTTCTAATTTTTTGTTGATAATGTAGTTTTGTATATAAACTTTGTATTTTTCGTCATGAAATGTGTTTCTAAAAGTAGATGAACATTAAGCAAACTAGGACTACAAGCAGAATGTGATTCAGTGCTCCATGAAGAAAACTGTATGGGAACAGTACTCTTGTGAAAGCTTGTGTTCCCATATACTATGTATATAATTGATTTGCATGACTGTGAATGAGGTCCCCAAGGTTGAACATCGAGTCTAGTGAGGCCAGTGGAATTTGGAGTATAGGCTGGGAAATGTTGACATTAGCATATCAGTCACACATATTAGGATTGTGTCGATGTCCCATGTCAGTCATTTTTACTGAATTTCCATTGATCAAGAAAATTCTAGGTTGGGCCTTCCCTGGCGGAAGTGGTTAAGACTTCTTGCTTCCACTGCAGGAGGCATGAGTTCGGTCTCTAGTTGGGGACCTAGGATTCCACGTTCCCTACGGTGCAACCAAAAAAAAGGAGAAAATTCTAGGTTAAGATTTAGCTAAGGTTTAAATTCTAGGTATAAGATTTTGTATCATTAGAAAATAACACATTCATTTTAGAAACTTTAGAAAATAAGAATAACAGTTTCCTCCGGTTCTTCTTTCTGGAGATAACTAGTGTTTGCATTTTGTGTGTAACCTGTGAGTTCTTTTTTTTTCTGCACACAATTACTTTTCTCTCCTTTTTAAAAATATATTTACATACTGCTTTATAACCCACTTTTTCTATACAAGACAGTATTTTCCATGTTTATTTTATTAATCCAATATGCTCATTGAACATCTACTAGGATATAATAGAAATGTGAGACTGAGATTCACCAAGCAGTAGATAATATCATTTGAGTAAGACTATAACATAAATAACTAATAAAATATAGTGGTCCATAGGTAAACGGAGGTTCAGAGGAGAAACTGGAGTGGCTTTAAGCTGGATGAGGAGAAATGAGTTGGTCTTGAGAGTGGCTAGGATTTAGGTAAAGATCAGGTAGAGAAGGGGTGACTTTAGTTAGGGCAAAGGATTGAGCATCGCTGCAGAAGGAGGGTGTTATTTTATGGAATGCCATGCTGAGCTCTGAGTTCAGGGCAATAAGATTTGACTAATGTTCCTAAGTCACAGATGGGTTAAATCCAGATTGAAAGTCTGTGCTTCAGCGACGTATGTGTACAGCAGCTAAATGTGTGATAAAATGGGACGAGGGGTAAGCTGTCTTTAAGTAAAATATAGTTCCCAAATCCAGCCGTGCTCAAGAGTAAATAACCTGGATGTTCTTGTATATTAAAAAAAAAACAAAAACAACCAGGGACTTCCCTGGTGGTCCACTGGCTAAGACTTCAAGCCCCCAATGCAGGGGGCTGGGCTTCAATCCCTGGGCATGGAATTAGATTCCACATGCCCCAACTAAGAGTTCGCAGGCTGCAACTAAAGATCCTGAGTGCTGTAACTAAGACCCGCTGCAGCCAAGCAAATAAATATTTAAAGAAACAAAAACTAAACAAAACCCAGGCAGGTTCTCGAGCCCTTCTCCTTGCTTCCTGAAGCAGGATCTTTTGGAGTGGAGGCTGCAGTCTGGTTCTGCAGACTCCCCTAGTGTCTCTGGCATACCATCTGGCCCAGGAGATGCTGAGTTTAGGAGGCATCTCTAATCGCGTGAAATAAGGGCCTGGGCCGGGGATGATACAGTAGGCACGGAGAAGAATGGAAAGGCGTGAGGCATTTTGAGAATGCATAGGATTGAGCGAGATCATTTAGAGTAGCTAAAGAATTCAGCAGTTTCTAGAATGGTTGTGGGTGGTGGGAAGAGATGGGAATGTGAGTTGTGTAAGGAAAGGGTTGCATGCCTTTAGGCGTAAAGAGTTGATGTGGTAACGTGGCCCTGTAGGCCACATCCTGCAGCTCTGGACTAGATACTGAGTGAGCGGGTAGGGCGGCTAGAGAAAAGTCTGGAGTTACTAGTTCAGGGCAAACCTTTGAGGTACTCCTTTTAGAGGGAAAGGTGTTGAGAAAAACCAGTGGAGGGGCCAGACAGTGGGACTGGAGACCGGCACCGAGTTTGGGGCCACAGGTGACAGAGGTACCCGTCGGAGGACAGTTGGTGCCCTGGACTGTAAGGCCACGCGTTCTAAGACACGCTCAGGGGACAGCGTTTTCCTTTAAGTTCCCCAGAAGTCTAGCAGAGAAAAGAAGTAAAACAAAACCCATTTTACTACTCTTAGTAGTAGGCTTGCTGGAAGAAAATGTAAACTGTTAATAATAGTGTGTGCTTTTTGATTATTTCTGGACCTTGTTATTTTTCTGTATTTTTGAAATTCAAGGATAATTAAAAGTGCAGAGGTTTATATAATTATATGTAATTATATTTATAAAAGGACATATAATGAACTAAGTGTATATATGAATGTGCTTATGTAAACTATTTACATATAATGCATATTTTATAAGTAAAATTATATGTGTGTACACTCACATATGGCATATGGTCCCATCACTTCATGGGAAATAGATGGGGAAACAGTGTCAGACTTTTATTTTTTTGGAGCTCCAAAATCACTGCAGATGGTGATTGCAGCCATGAAATTAAAAGACGCTTACTCCTTGGAAGGAAAGTTATGATCAACCTAGATAGCATATTCAAAAGCAGAGACATTACTTTGCCAACAAAGGTCCGTTTAGTCCAGGCTATGGTTTTTCCATTGGTCATGTATGGATGTGAGAGTTGGACTGTGAAGAAAGCTGAGTGCCAAAGAATTGATGCTTTTGAACTGTGGTGCTGAAGAAGACTCTTGAGAGTCCCTTGGACTGCAAGGAGATCCAACCAGTCCATTATGAAAGAGATCAGTCCTGGGTGTTCATTGGAAGGACTGATGTTGAAGCTGAAACTCCAATACTTTGGCCACCTCATGCGGAGAGTGGACTCATTGGAAAAGACCATGATGCTGGGAGGGATTGGGGGCGGGAGGAGGAGGGGACGACAGAGGATGAGATGGCTGGATGGCATCACCAACTCAATGGACATGAATCTTAGTGAACTGTGGGAGTTGGTGATGGACAGGGAGGCCTGGTGTGCTTCGATTCATGGGGTCCCAAAGAGTCGGACACGACCGAGCGACTGAACTGACTGACTGAACTGACTGACTTGGAAGAGTCAGTCCTATCAGAAAGGAAAGAGCAAGCGTAGTGGTTTTTATTACATTTCTTAGAAGCTAGTTATGAGAAGGGATTGCAGGCTTTCAGGGATTGAGCATTATTTTTCCCAAGTGTCTTCTGTCTGATAGATACGCTTTGTTTTGAAAATAAAATGCTTGCATGCCATCACGGCAGGTGTTGAGGTTAGGAAGGGAAAAGTAAGGAGGGACGACATGATGCACTGGACCTCAGCCTTGTTTGATTCTTGGTCACAGGCACCCCTTTTTAATTCCTCTTACTTCGTGTCTGACTCTTTGTGACCCCATGCACTGGTGCCCACCAGGCTCCTCTGTCCATGGGATTCTCCAGGCAAGAATACTGTAGTGGGTTGCCGTGCCCTCCTGCAGGGGATCTTCCCAACCCAGGGATCAAACCTGGGTCTCCCGTATCGCAGGTGGAGTCTTTACTGTCTGAGCCGCCAGGGAAGCCCAATTCATATTAGGAGCAGGATTGATTTGAGTAATAAAGAATCTGAGTACATGATGTGTAGGTGATAGGAAGCAAGCATAGCAACAGAAGAGAGAGAATTTATTTTGTTTATATCACTTTGCTTTTAATTCCTTTTTGCAAAGGGTTCCTGTGCCCAATTGCAGCGTGTATGTGTGTATGTTTCGGGGAGGCGGGGGGCACTTGTTCACACAAGCAATTCTCAGATGCCATCAGGGTGTCCGAGAATTCAGCCCAGTTCTCACACTGTCTGCCTAGAGAGAAAATCAGGCCTCACAGGTAAAGAAAGGGCTCAGTCCTGTGAGACTGTCCACTTCTGACATCAAGACTGGCCATAGACTGGAGGTTTCTGGGACTAATTCCTTAGGTTTGATTCATTTGCTGGGATGGTTCACAGAGCTCACTGTTTTTGGGGGTAGTGGGGGCTGCACTGTGTGGCCGGTAGGATCTTCGTTTCCCAGCCAGGGATTGAACCTGGGCCCCGGCAGTGAAAGCACTAAGTTCTAACCATTAGACTGCCTGGGAATTTCCCAACACGAGAATTTGCATGGATTGGATGTGGGATACGCAGTAGGAAAGAGGTCCCAGGTTATTAGGGTTTTAGTTTGGGAGACTGGGGTGTGGTGAAACCCATTGACCAAAACTGAGAATACAGGAGGGAGAAGTGGATTTTCTTCCTGTCCTACCTGTTCTTTCCTCTTCCTTTTTGGTTGGGAGAGTAGAGTCGGGAGGTCATAAACTCAGTTTAACGTGGGGCCTGAGAGCGACAACTTTGGAGTCCGTTTGGTTGAGTTTGAATCTCATCTCTAAAATAGTCCTGTGTGGTTCCGTGCGACCTCACTTCTCTGGGCCTTAGTCTCCTCACCTGTAAAACCGGGTAATTGTGCTACTTAACTTATGTAAGTATTTATGAGAATTAAATGAATTAAAGGAAAGTGTTTATGTGTCCATTAAATACAAAATCTCACGTTCAGTAATAAGTGGGAAAGGAAAATAACTGGGATGTCAAGCTCAGTTCATAGGACTCTCAGAAAGGTGGGCCTGAAACTGAGGGAGAGGTGGGCTGGGGGCGAGTCGCACTGTAGAAGTCTGCTCAATTCCACATGTAACTAGAATAGTACTTAGTGTTGCCTTGCAGCCGGCTAGCTTAAATGAACCTTTGGAACTTCGGTCTGCTTATGATGGGATATTTCTTAGTATATATATATAGTGATAGCCTGAAAAGTTCTGTGGTCTGAATATTCAAGTTTGAGGAACTTGGAATATAAGAGAAAACATGTAGGTATGTTGATAGACTTGAAGGTTGTATAAATCTGTGAAAATAATTGTTTTCACACTCACTAAAGGAGACAAAAGATGGCAAGCAAAATACAGTATCGGTGAAAGTGTCAGTTGCTCAGTCGTGTCTGACTCTCTGCGACTCCATGGACTGTAACCTCTGTCCATGGAATTCTCCAGGCAAGAAAACGAGTGGGTAGCCATTCCCTTCTCCCGGGGATCTTCCCAATCCAAGGATCAAAGCCGAGTCTCCCACATTGCAGTCAGATTCTTTACCATCTGAAGCACCAGGAAGGCCACGGTGTCAGTGGTCATTTATATATTTTGAATTAGTGGCAGGGTACCAGTACTTTTTTTCGTCATAGCCGACTCCTGTGAGGCTTCCCTCGTAGCTCAGTCAGTAAAGAATCTGCCTGCAATGCCGGAGACCTGGGTTTAATTCCTGAATTGGGAAGATCCCCTGGAGAAGGAAATGCAAACCATTCCAGTACTCTTGCCTGGAAAATCCCATGGACGGAGGAGCCTGGTGGGCTATAGTCCATGTGGTTGCAAGTGTCGCACACGACTTATCAACTACACCACCACCACTCCTCCTAGAAGCTTCTCAGTCTCTGCTCTCCAGTCTTAGAAAAGATACTTGTCAATGCGCTCTGCGTTGTTACAGATAATATGCCTATGAGTTATTTCCCTCCTGTTTTCCTGAGCTTATTGCTGTAGCCAAATATACAGTGCCTAATTTTGTCTCAGTTTAGCCCAGATGTAGTCCTAGCGAGCCCAGGTAACTTGGTGCTTGAGGTAGCAAAAATTGGGGCATTATTTATTTAGTCCACTCAGGTCTTATTTCTTGAACCTTCTTTCCAATGCTTACTCAGAGTTGTGTTCTTTATTTTCAGTTTCATGAGAAATCACATTCTTCTCTGTCCTTAAACCCCATGTATCAGCTGCTCCCACTTCTAACATGCCAGTCATATGATCCAAGACCCAGGTTTATAGTTCTTCATGTTTTTTATCTTGCCTGAGGCTTTAGTGCAAAAATGACTTACCTACTCTTGGTTTTTACACTCTTCTCTGCTTGTCTTCAATTTTTTTTTTTTTTTAAAGGAATATATAGCACATCGTTACATGTTATAATCAGAATTTCTCTGCCAGGCTGACTTTTCAGGAAAGTTACTTTTTTATTCTCCTAAACTGAAATATTTTTTACAAAGTGATTTACTGCTTATGAATTTTATTGATGTTTGGCCTGGTTGAGGCAGAAGAGTAAATGGTGAGACTTAAAATCAGACTTAGTCCACCTGGATTCTTGCAGGTGTGTAATTTTCTTATGACCATTTCGGTGATCCCTAGTGAGAGGATCTTGCAGTGGCGGAAAGCAGTGGCGGAAAGAAGTGAACTTTGGTGTGGGACCAGAGTTCTCACGGTGTGACCTTAGGCCAGGCTGCTTGATCTGTCTGAGCCCTGGTGTCCCCGCTGGTGAAACAGGAGGGCCTGCTTGTTGGGTGTGTGTCAGCGTCTGTGAAGTGTGTCAGCTGAGTGGTTGGGGTATAGTGAAGGTCCTTTACTCTGCAGTTTTACTCATAATTTTGATTTAAACTCTTGTGCTTTTTGCATTTTCAGTTTTTTGTTTTTTTTTTTTAAGACTGTGGGTATTTCCTTGGATTCTTGAGGAAGTCATAAATATTCTTGGTTTTTAGGATTTCTCTTGAAATCCCCAGTTAGTGAAAAGACTCCCCCCCCACCCCCCAATATCTCA
>NW_011494609.1:1744055-1778418 GCF_000754665.1 Bison bison bison | reverse complement strand
ATCAAAACATTCCCTGTATGACTCCTTTGGCTGTTTTAATTCTTGAAAGTCTGCTTCTGAAATAAAGACATTTTTTTCTATGACTTCCTTACTCTATTAGTGTAAATGAGCAGAAGTGTATAAGGAAAGCGGGTCACAGTGTATGATTTGAATATAACCGCAGAGTAATTTGATCCATGGAATAAAATTTTAGGTCCCTCAACTTTGTTTTCATTTTTGTAGCTTATTATTATTATATTTTTTTGTAGCTTATTCTTAATAGACATCTTTTGTACCATCTGAATTGTCCTTTTAAACCTCTTGCCTTTTGTTTTTTCCTGAGGGTTAAATTTTTAAAATTGTGAATATGAGAATATATAATACATAAAATTAAAAGATAATAAACAACAGCTGTGTACTTCACCCAGCTTAAGAAATAAGATAGCTCCTACCAGTACTTTTGAAGCTTGTATCAGCTTGTATGTACTGATTTTTTTTTTGCCTGCTGTTTGCAATACTTCCCTACTATAGTTATTTTGAAACTAGGTAAAATTTTTAGTTTTTCAGTATAAAACATTGTGTCTTTAGAAAATACATCAATGACTGCCATTTAGTTCATTAAATAAAAGAAAGTGAAAGTGAAAGTTGCTCAGTGGTGTCCGACTCTTTGTGATCCCATATACTATACAGTCCATGGAATTCTCCAGGCCAGAATACTGGAGTGGGTAGCCTTTCCCCTCTCTAGGGGATTTTCCCTAACCAGGGATCGAACCCAGGTCTCCCACAATGCAGGCAGATTCTTTACCAGCTGACCCACAAGGAAAGCCCTTAGTTCATTAACTCTCGAGTTAATCTGGGTTTGCCATATCATGCTAATGCATTCATTTCAATCACAGTTTTGCCACTCTAGTTTTTTTTTTTTTTTTAAGATTTGTACTGATTTTATAAATCTCAGCACAAGAGTACTTTCAGTCAGGTGTCTTCATATCCTCCCCCCCTCCCTCTCCTCCCATCCCCTCTTGTCTCCCTGACCTCTCTTGAGAAAGAACAGACACCAAGAGACCACGTCTGTACTTTCCTGAGCATACCATGCACCAAAACTCAAGTTTGTTGAAATGCTGTTAGTCCTCCCTGCACATGTGCTGTAGGTTGATTTTATGCAGTGATTTTCAGACAACTAGAAAAATGGTTTGTAAGTTTAGCTTCAAAAACCACTTAAGCTCAGTTCCTAGATTGTTCATAGACTATTATATTGCCTTTGGCAAAATGTGAGCTAAAACGTACTGTAAAAGATTTTGAGGATTATGGGAGGTTTCTGTGGTAAGGATAGTACATGTTTTTCATTAGCATCTAATTTTGCTCCATAATTTGTGAATGGTTCCATTTGTAGGGGAAAAGATAAAAAATTCGTTGTAGGTTTTTTTCAGAAAAAAATTAAAATATGACTGAATTTGTAAGCTTCTTTAGAAAGAAAATTGTATCTGTAGTTTGCAAAGTCCATTTGGTGTTTGCTGTATCCTAGTTGGCACCCCACTCCAGCACTCTTGCCTGGAAAATCCCATGGACGGAGGAGCCTGGTGGGCTGCAGTCCATGGGGTCGCTGAGAGTCGGACACGACTGAGCGACTTCACTTTCCCTTTTCACTTCCATGCATTGGAGAAGGAAATGGCAACCCACTCCAGTGTTCTTGCCTGGAGAATCCCATGGACGGAGGAGCCTGGTGGGCTGCAGTCCATGGGGTCGCTGAGGGTCGGACATGACTGAGCGACTTCACTTTCCCTTTTCACTTTCATGCTTTGGAGAAGGAAATGGCAACCCACTCCAGTGTTCTTGCCTGGAGAATCCCAGGGACAGGGGAGCCTGGTGGGCTGCCGTCTATGGGGTCGCACAGAGTCGGACACGACTGAAGCGACTTAGCAGCAGCAGCAGCATCCTAGTTACTGTCAAAACTCAAATCTGATACAGACCATTGTTTTTTTGAAAAGTGACAAGCCTGAAGGATATATTGGAATAATCAATAGAATCTTTATTCAGTAATCCAATGTCTAGACTTGAGAAGTTTATCATTACTCAGTATATTCGGAGGAGGAAATGGCACCCCACTCCAGTACTCTTGCCTGGAAAATCCCGTGGACAGAAAAGCCTGGTAGGCTACGGTTTATGGGGTCGAAGAGTCGGACACGACTGAGCGACTTCACTTCACTTCACAGTATATGATGGTTTAGTTGCAGCATACCTCAGCAGCCAGTTTCCTAACTTGCTGAGATTCTTTATCCTTTGCTAAAGGCTGTTTTTCAAATGAGTAATAATTAAATGGTTGATTTTTTCCCCCTAAGATGTCAGTTTTAGGGCGAGGTCATTTTGATAATCCACAGGCAGATGCATTATCCATTATGCCATTGGCCCACTCATCTTTTCCTGTTGAAGCCGTTGAAGTTGGCAGGGTATTGTGACATTTTACAGGTGAAGAATATAATGTTGAGAGCCTGAAGGATTTGAAAATGTGTAGTTCATAGCTAGAGATTTTAAATTTCACATGTTCCTTTACTGTAGTTTATGCTGAAATTATAAAGACTTTCATTATTATTATTTTTTAAGACCATTTATGAGGGGAAAAATTAGAAAACTATGTTTTTGAAGTAAAAACCTTTAATCTCGATTCATATATTATTTTGCAAGTAAAACTTTTGATGTGCTGCTTTTATGTTCATCTGTCTGTCTGTCCGTATCCCCCTTTCCTTCCCAGTTGGATACCAGTTGGTCTCATGCTTAGGGTTTTACTTGATACCATAGCAGCACCTAAACTGGAAAAGTGGTTTTTCAAGAATGGAATCTGGGATCGAGGAATGATTTCAGAGACAGGTGGTTCCTAATTTACAAGTAGTTCATACATGTAAACTGCTATCTCTGAGCTGCTCTTTCATGTTGTGAGCTTTTAAAGAACCCCAGGGGCTCAAAAGTAGGAGGAGAAATAAGTGAAAAGCAGAAATATTTGGGGGCAGTAAATACAGACTCAAACCCACTTGGCTAAAACTTTTCCTCACACTATCTCAGTCTTTTTTAATGTTATTTTGCAATACTACCAGAATTCTACCAGTTAGGGGTTTATTTGGTCTATTAGCACTCCACTCCAGTACTCTTGCCTGGAAAATCCCATGGATGGAGGAGCCTAGTAGGCTGCAGTCCGTGGGGTCGCTAAGAGTCAGACATGACTGAGCGACTTCACTTTCCCTTTTCACTTTCATGCTTTGGAGAAGGAAATGGCAACCCACTCCAGTGTTCTTGCCTGGAGAATCCCAGGGACAGGGGAGCCTGGTGGGCTGCCGTCTATAGGGTCGCACAGAGTCGGACACAACTGAAGTGACTTAGCAGCAGCAGCTAGCATCCTTGTTGAAAACTGCAAATGTTAAAGTGAATTATTTCAGCCCAGTTGATTTCCTGTCAAATACCTGAAGTGAACTCCATTGAGACAACAGGAACTTCGGGCTGGTAATTTAGGAACATATTGATACTCAGGGGAAAGGGTTATTACTCTTAGCAGGATGATTGGAGTGTCCTGATGTAAATTTAGGGAATTGAAAGCATCAAGAGTTGAGAGAGTGCTAACAAAGGAAAACAACCTACTTTAGAGTTTTTCCACATAAAGAGAGGATCTAGAATTGGTTAAGTTTCTGTGTTGCTCCTGCAGAGTCCCCAGTGCCCATGGCTGGTATAATATCTTTTGGTCTCAATAGATGGATGTCTTTTGGCTAGCCTGGGAACTTGGCCAACGTAAGCAACATTGTTTCATTTGGAATAATACTGAATTCCACAGTATCAATTTGAAAACTAGATTTTTAGACCAAACTCCTTTGTTGATTTCAGCCTGTGCTTGTCTTTGTCTTATCTGTTATTGTGTGCTCTTAGTTGACAACAGCGAGAGGGTGCTCTTGCTTTCCCCTTAAGTCATGGAATTTGCTGGCCAATCATGAAATAGCAGCTGAAGTAATGAGTAGGAATTTAAAGTCAAAGAATTATAATAAGTAGGGGAAGCCACCGGGAGAGCAAAAGAGAGTTTGTGGGCTTGGAGGAGCAGTTGTGAGCAGTGTCTCAATTTACCTGTAACGCTGGAAGATTGACATCTGATTGTTCCTATAAAGCAACTTTCTTTACCTTTGATAGTAAGCCGTGGTGAAAAGTGAATTCACATTCGTACTGATTTGTGAATTGATGTAGATTATAAAATGTAGATATTTTTCTTCTGCTAAATTACATAGACTAGTGGAGTATTGACAGTTTATTTCATACCTAGAAATGTGTGACTTTTTTTGTTGGTAGTAGTCAGGTTTTAAAACTTTTTCTCCCTGGCAGTTACTTTATATTTTATATATAATTGGTTTTCATTAATGAAAATTATTTTCAAGTAAGCTTAAATAAATGTTAGCAAATGAATTTACAATCATTTTATCTCTGTTTTGGGGGTTGTGTTTACATTAGATGTTCCTCAATTAGGGGTAATTGTCTTGCATCCTTATCTCTTATCATAATCTGTTTTTCTTCACACAGTGTTGTAGTTTTGCTGCTGGACTCTTCCCTCCCTCCCCCCACCCCATCAGGATGATATGAGACTTGAAAGAAGACGATGCATACAGGTGACTCAAGTTTTGAAATACAGTAAAACTATGGCTGTCTGAGAGAATGTGGGAACTGGTGGTATATTTTGAATGGGGGGGAGCTTTCTGATAAACAGCATTAGGGGGAGAATAATTTAGATCACTGAATGCAAAGATATAGTTGGGGTATTATTAGACTTGACTTTGGGCATCAGTTTGATAATCAGTAACTGAGAGTGGTATTAATACAAATACAGCATTGTAATTGCTAGTTCTTGACCTTTTCAAAAGGGGATGATTGGCTAAAGTACTTTGGTGAGATTTGAAGTGTTTCTGTTAAAGATAAATAAAATATTCACCTTTATCGGTGAATGTATGTTCCCCCAGATCGCTTTAGAGCAGAGCCGTAAAGGCTTATGGAGAACATGTTAGCGGTGTGTCTTAAATAAGACTCCAACCGTTATATTGAGGATGTTACACCCATATGTATGACTCCTTGAAACTGTGGTCTGGGGTTTTATGTTTTCTTTCCTGCCTCTCTCCATCCCTTCCTTCATTCCTCTCTTTCTCCTTCCTTTCTTCCTTGTCTCCTCTTTTATCTTTTTATAGTTTGTATTTATATAGGAGAAGCAGTATAGAAGGCAGTTTTGAAAGAGTAGTTTTGATTGGTTTGTAATTAATTGAGGTGATCTTGTACATGGAAAAATGAAGGCTGTTGTATCTGTGGCTATGTTCAAACTCTTGAAAATGTAGTGTAGCTAATGGATAAGGTGTTATTAATGTTTAAATTTGAATGGTTTTAAATCAGGCTGATTAGGAGACATTTTGTTGAACCAAGCGGCTTGTATTTGTAGACCTGGACACAGATATTCTTGCTTGATTCATAAACTGAAAATGTGGTCTTTAACTGGAAAAGAAGTAACTACATAAATCTTGGATAGATACTTAATTACATTATTAGTGAAGGTGTTAAAATTTTTGTGATTGGTTTTTGGTTTTGGTGATCTTTGTTTTTCAAACAAAAAATTTACTTTTTTTTGACTTCAGAATGGAATTTAAAAAAAAAGTCTCAGGTGTACCATTTTGTATGAAGAAATGTGCTTGAATATATATTAATTATAGATCAAATCATATTTTACATTCATGAGGAACTCAGAGTCCGATGGTAATTCTTTTTTGAGTAAAAGGCGATTGAGTGATTATTGCTGTAACCTGTGTCTCAAGGGTGCACGCATGTGTTTGCCTGTACATACTAGAGGTAAACCATGGACACGTGCCGGCCGAGTGGCTGATGGAATCATCGTGATGCTGAGGCCGAGTATCAGTGTCATGGAGGAGTAAACAAGAAAGAATTTACAGAAAACATTGTAGAATTTTATGAAAATTGTGTTGTCAGATTTTATAAGTGTGACCTTCTGGTGCAGGAACAGTTTCTGAGCCCAGTCAGCTCCCGGGTTGCCCTTGGGCATGGTAGTAGCACGTTGGCTATACCAAGTAGATGCTTACTTTCACCTGAGGTCAGTAGAGGAACAAAGTGTTCTGGGGGTGTCTCAAAAGACTTATCCATGAATATTAATGATTCTAGAGGTTTTCCCTTAAGGAACTTTGAGGTGGCAGAGTTGCTCTTTTATTTCTAGTTTATTGTCACAAGATACGAAAAAAGTTTCCAAATAGCTCTTTTTCTTGAGAGGCTCATGGATGAACTGAAATATCTAAAGAGTAAATCCGGTTTATAAAGATTATCTAGTTCATTTTATGAGTGCTGGAACACACAGAAAATTTACAAATATCAGATTTGTGGTGTAATCTAGTCTCTTACTCAGCCCTGTAGTCTTTAAAAATTACCAACATTTAATGGCTGATAAAGGGAAAGACTGAAGAAGGAAGGTTTGACTCTGATGTGTATATTAGCTGTTGGTGTATTTCCCCTTCAACAGTTTGAAAGTTAATAATTGGTTTTGAATGTAAAATTAACAGCTTTTATAATCATCATTAATTAATACAGTTTGCTCTGGTTTTATGATGCACACATTTATTATTCAGCGGACAGGATTTTAACATGTAAAAGCTCATAAGGAGTTTTTCACTGGGAGTTATTTCTAGAATGTTTTTGCATACTTGGAAGTGAGTGTTGTTTCCCCAGGCATTCATGATCTTGACTGTAGGTTGGTAAGATGTGACGATGCCTTACTCTCATGCCGCTTCATTGTAGGTGCTCGTTCAGGGATGCTAGGAAGGACATTGAAATATGTTTTGACTGACTGCGCTTTTCAAAAGCCAAAGCTTAATAATTGATTTTTACTGAACAGAAAGCTAAACTTTAATATATCTTTAGTACATGTGTTGATAGGTGTTTCTGTACTTGTTAAATTTGAGGGCATTTTTCACATTTTAAAATACAGTTAGGCTGTATATTAGGTAAGATTGGATTATTTTTTGATCTTTGGAAGAAAAATCACTTATGACCAAACATTCGTTTCGCTAACATTTGCTTTGTACCAGGTGCGATAGTAGTGCTTGGCTTGTAAGGATTCCTTTGCTTGGGAATCAAGGAACACATTTCACCTGAAAGAGGGAGAAGATATATAAACAAATTATGCAGTGGATGTTTATGATAAATTTTAGATCCTTGTCTGTTGAATTCAAGGCACCTAGAGTAAAAATAGAAAACACTTTCTGGTTAAGGCATTCGGAGTAATGTCTTCACCTGATACCTACATGTTGTCAAAATCTACTTTTGTGTCCCACTCTTCTTTTCTGAGCTCCAGACTTACATAACTGCCTCCTAGGTGTCTCTCCTGCACACATTTTCTCCTCTCTTATTTATTCCTGTTAGTGATGAGTGACACCATTCTACCCAAGCATGCAGTCATCCTGAGAACCTAGGAGCTACTGCTCACTCCTTTGAATTAAGCAGTAACCAAATTCAGTTTATTTAGAATGTAGAAAGTACTTAGGAGATTAAATTTGGAAAATGCACTGCCTCAGAGGTCACTGTGCACATTAACATAAAAGCACTTGCATTTTTCATATTTATTTGATAAAAGGACCTCCTCTTCCTTTTATTTCTTATTTATACCTATTAACATTCAGTGGAACGTTAATCGGAAAAGCTGTTGGTTACAGCAGATGATACTATACTTTGCTGGGCTTCTTTAATAACCGAAATATTTTTATTTTTAATAATAGTGATAAGCTAGTTATTTGAAAACTTGAAATAGTTCTAGAACATACAGAACTATAACTATTTGAGGATGAACATTATAAATTTATTTTAAATTCTGCTGATTTGATCATATTGTCTACCATATTTCTATAAACTTAAGTGATTAAAGCTATTTGATGTGGTAGTTTTAACAGATTAAAATGTGAGTTTTGTGGGACAAAGTTTGCATACTACAGTGATCACAGGAGTATGGCATATTATAATATTATACAGCAATTAGAAATCAGATCTGTAAACTTAAATAAAGTCAACTTCTGTAGTCCCATTTACATACACAGGGTGCACGGAGGGGAATAAAAGGATTTGTGTATTTTGATATTTGAGAGTGTATTGCCCATTTCGCTCCTTTTGGTCTCGTTCTTCACATGGTCCTGTGTAAATAGGCTTTTCCTATATGTGTTTTCCCTTCTTTAGTTCTCATTCGTTTCTTAATCCTGAGCGGTCTGATTTTGTGCTTAATAATTCAACAGGTTGATGGTTTTTGGTGAATGGTTAAATCCAGTGGATTTATTTTTGCCCTCAGGTTTTAAGTTTTTCTCCCTGTTGACTCGGTAATGTAGTATCAGTGAAAAAATCGGGGAATTTATAAGACTATGGATGAGTGGAAGGAAACATACCCAGCGTTCTACTGCCCATTGCGCTAGGGCACTTTCTCTTCCAGTATTTTGTTCTTGATGCCATTTTTTATTAAGATCATCTGAATAGGTTGGTGTGCTTGGGCAGAATCTTTTTTCATATTGTTTATATTTTCTCTTTTATTGCCCAGCATTATATTGTGAACATTTCCCTGTGTCATCAAAAACTTACTAGCTATAGTGGTCTGTTGTTCCTTTCAACTTGGAGCATATTCAGAGCATTCAGAACTGTAACATTTTGAGGGCACATTATTTTAGAAATTTATTTTAAAATATGTGATTTGAAGCTGTTTCTTTAAATGCTCATTTCCTAGTTAAGTTAGATGTCTTTGGGACTTTTTTTTAAGTTTTCCTTTTCACTTTTTTAAAAAGTACTAACATTGTGCGTGAGTGTTTGTTCATATATTGAATTATTGCCTTGTAGTTTGTCCCTAGGAGTGTAAGTATTTTAGCTCATAGGGCTTAAAGAATTTTAAAACCCTTCGTACAACTCTTTAGAAAGGTGTTTGGTAAATGTACCAGTTTATACTTATTAGCATTAGACAAATGTTTGTCTTTTTAATATATCTTTTCGAGCAGTGAGTATTATAGTTAAAAATAAGTTTCCAATTCAGCTGGCAAAGAGAAGAATCTTCTGTTTTAGAAAATTTTATAAAAGTGATAGTGTGTTCTCAGTGGAGGAAAAAGTTTAGTTGTTTCTGAAATGCATAAAGCGACAAACCTAACATAGTTCAGTAAATATTCTTCTCCCAGGATTCTTTCTACCAAGTGGTTTTGTTTTATGCTTTTACAGCATTTGCATATGTTAGCTTGCCATTTTTTGGTCCCAGCTAATCTGATTCTCAGGCGTATTTGCATTTTTGTGTCCTGTGTCTAACAGGGTTCTTGTGACATAGAAAGTGTTCAATGAATACTTGTTAAAAGAATAAAAATTGTTACTCTTATTAATGCCTAAAAATATCTACTCGGAATGTCTGCTTTAATAAATTTCTATTACTATTTCTATATATTAATAATAAATAAATTTCAGGTGGTTTTAAGAGTTCCACATTATTTTCCATTTCATGTTTCCTTTTTTTTTTTTTTTTTTTACTGTTTCTGGTTTATAGATGAAAGTGATTAATAATGATTGCATCAGGTGTGTGTCTCATAAAAGAACATAGGATATTTATAGAGAAGATGGTGGAAAACCTGAGGTTAGCCATGTTGTAAAGTTGTATTTCTTAGGCTTTAGTACCTTTATTTAAGACCTCGGTGAAAGCAAATGGATCCATACTCATTATTCTAAATTGTAGGGATACTTGCTAAATGTACCTTCAGAGGAATGTATGAGATCTGGGGAGATAACAGTAGGACATAGTTGTTTGAATCTTGACAGTTTTCCCTAAATACAGAGTAACTGGCATGGCAAAACCAAAAATTGATGGACACTTTCTCTAAAACAGTATCACCACAAACTCTTAATAGAAGTAGATGAGGACCAGTCTCCAATAACTACAGGACCTGCATGGTGTCAACACTTGTATTGAAAGATTCAGAAGAAAGCAGCAGGAATTTGATGGACTTGTGAACAGGAGAACCCCAAGCTAGCTAACAAAAAGTCCCTGCAAAGTGTGGCAAGAAAGGTTGAGAACAGCAGCTAAAATGAAGAGATGTTTGTGAGTTCTCAGTATATCAGGGGCCCGCAGTGAACTCTGTGGTGGCAGAGCCCTCTGGTGCCTATGAATCTTCAAAACCGACCACTTGAAGTTCCCTTCCTGGTCAGAGTCCCACACTGAGGAGACACTGCTGATAATGGAATCCAGATGAAACAGGATGAAGACCATGGGGGAGAAGGGGAGAAGGGCAGGTAAGATAGGGGGAAGGTGGAAGTACAAGAGACCTCAGTCATGAGACTGTGTTTTGGTATACTTCGTTTCCTCTTGAGGAAGACAGAGGAGGACTTACTGAACCTGGAAAATCTACTCTAGCTTCCTAAAAGTTTTTTTATTTTGCATGAAAGAGAGCAACTGAGTCAAATTCCCCCCGAGTTTACTTTCATAAGAAAAAAGGAATGAGAGAAAAATATATCTGCAGACAGTGAAAGCATGCTGGAAAGAAATGTTTATAAAACAAATGAAAACTATAGCCTGATGTTTCTAAATGAATTCAAGCTCAAAGAAGTTTAGAAGATGATACAAATATGGAGTGTTAGTCGCTCAGTCATGTCCAGCTCTTTTCGACCCCATGGACTGTAGCCCACCAGGCTCCTCTGTCCATGGGATTCTCCAGGCATGAATACTGGAGTGGGTTGCCATGCCCTCCTCCAGGGGATCTTCCTGACCCAGGGATCAAACCTGAGCCTCTTGGGTCTCCTGCATTGGCAGGTGGATTCTTTACCACTAGCACCACCTGGGAAGGTGTGGGAAGAGCAACAGAAATCTGAATAAGGAAATCTTAGAAATGGTAAAGAGAAATAAAGAATCATTTGAAAAATGAAGCTTGACTAGAAGGTACGCTAAAGTGAAACAAACAATAGAAAATGTCTTCGGAGAAACAGAAGATAAATAGGAGACAAAAATTTAAAAAAAAGAAGAAAAAGAAATGTTCTAGAAAAGGTGACATTTACCAAAGAGAGGCAAAGAAATATCAACATAGAAACAATACCAGAGTCTCTGAAGAGGAACCAGAGCAGTGAAACTTAATAAATTCTAATAATTATAATTCAGGTAAATTTCCTGAAATTAAAAAAAAAGAAAAAGGGTTACCACTACATTTGAAAAGTTATATAGTTGGAGAAATTGATCCAGAAATGACTACCATGTAGATATATTCTTTAAACATTATTGGACTTTGAAGAAAATTCTTGGAGTATGTAGGCAAAGATCCAAATCTTTAAGGGGAAGATTGTTGGATTATTTGGTTTTGATAACAGTGCTTTATTCTGGAAACAGTGGAATAACAACATCTAATAAACACAAGGAGAACAAATAAGAGCCAGGAGTTTTATATCCAGCTAAATTGACTCAAGTATGAAAACAGCGAACAAAATGTTACGAATGTGAATATGAATTTGGAGGCTGTTCTTTCTTTGAGCACTTCTTAAGGAATCTACCAGGGAGTAAACTTCGGCAACCCAGGAGACGGCAGGGACACTGACCTAAAAGGACCTTTAAAGAGGTACTTGTGGAACTTAAATGATGCTTATGCATGAGTATAATATGTAATGGCTAGATTCTCTGCAATGAAGATACAGTAGAAACAACAACATAAAGAAAGAATAAAGTTCTGATTGCATCAGTTACTAATGGGAAATAAAAGACTCCTTCAGATTGGATGCTTGGAGAAGAGGCGGGAGGGGCAAGTTGGTAATTAAATTTCAGTGGTGTTACAAGTCGGGGAAACAGCAGGTCATGCTTCTTCACCCCTAGACACATGATGAAAAGAAAGGAAAGCAGAAGGGATTTGGGGAACTACAAGAACGAAATACACAGCTCCACATCTCACTTTCTTCATAGGAATAGGGGAATAGGAAGCATGGTAATAGCAATATGACCTCACAGTGGAGTGCCGAGTGCTCACATAGCTGGTGCCTGATAGATGTGGCCTATTTCTATTATTTTTATTCTCTCCCCTCTCAGTGGTTATTACCATACTATTTATGCTTATTTTGAGCTTGCATTTTCTTGAATTTACCCTTGTTTTGAGAATTTGACCTGTCTTCTCAAATCACCTGTTTAGTGTTTCAGATTTTATCAGACTTAACAGTTAATTAAAATTCATCTCATTTACATAATTTAAAATTGTGTTGAAGGACTGTTTTATTTATAATGCTGATTTTTTCCTACTTATTGGTATTACTCAGGTTTTATTTGCAGGAGCAGGGTAGATAGGGAAAAAAATGTGTTGGAGTAAAGAGTTTTTTTCTGGTAACCCAAGTTACTTGAAAAACTAACATTTTGTTTTTTTCATATACTTGAAGTGATAATCTAATACCATTTTTACATGAGTCTAGTAGAAAAAGATTTTGTTACAGTTATGCAGATTTACTGGTAAAAAGATCTGAAATACTTTAGTTCTCCTTCTTCCCCATTCAGTAAAACACAAAATGTAATTTTTTTTCCTCTCTTTGAGGGCAAGGACTTTCCCCTGTCCTGTGTGTGTTGGTGAATATTCTTTGATAAATTACACATCATGAAAGTCTTGCATCTTATCCGGTTCAGTTTTCAGTGAACTTTTACAGCTGTGCAGCTGTCCCCACCACAGTCCCGTTTACATATTTTTAGTTAAAAGTAATTTGAGTTCAGATAGAACTTCTGTAAAGAAGAAAATGAAAATCAGTAATCCAAATAATTGGAATATCACTATTTTTTTAGTTGATGTATTTTTGCTCGTTATGCCTTTTTTACATGGGGCTCCTTCGAACAGGATTGAAGAGGCAAATGGGGTCACCTTTTACTTTCTTTAGTCTTGTAAAATTTAAACATTTCCCCATCTTTTTTTTTTTTTCCTTTTTTTTCCCAATCTTTTATAGCATCATTTTTCATGAGTAATTAGTATTCTACGAATCAGTTACTATTCCCCATTGTTGCTGATTAGTTCATAATGATGTTGAAGTGAATGTTGTGGTAGACCTTGTGTTCATGTGTGATTTACTGCCCTAGGTCTAGTCTTGGAGGTTGCATTTATTGGGTTAAAGGGCATGTACATTTTTAAGACTTCTGATACATATTTTCAAATGTCTTTTTTAAAGAACAGATTAGGCTTTTACCAGCTGTACAGCACAATTTTACCCCACTGTAGAATCCTGAATATTTAAAAATATTTGCCAATTTGATAGGGAAAACATAACTTAATACTTTAATTTGCCTTTATTTGAATATTAGTGAGGCTGAGTATGTGTTTATATGGTCTGTGATTTTCCTTTTAGTATTTTTTGCTGATATTTCTCGAGTATTTTTTTTTTTTTTTAATTTCATTTTCTTGAGAGTTCCTCATTGACTATTGGTATATGTCAGGAACCATTCTAAATGATTTACATTTATTAACTCATTTTTTTCTTGATGGTGACTCTTAGATTGGTGTGATGATTAACCCAGCCAGAAGTTAGTAGCCTGCCCCAGGTCACACAGCTAGTCAGGGATGGAGCTTGCTTAGCCAGTATATTCCTGCTTTTGTTACTTCTCTTGAACTTTCTGGTTTACATTTGTCTTTTAATTTTGTTCATAGTATCGTTTTATACAGGAGCTTTAAGTTTTTGTATGGAGGGTCTAGGGCTTATTTATTAGTGTAATGCCTGAAAATATAATCGATTCTCAAATATTTGTTGAACAGATGAGAATAAATCCATTAACAATCTGTTGATGGTGGTGACCTTTTACTTGGTGTATTGTATATCCTCTTTTACAGGGATTTCCAAGGGCTTCATAAATAATTTACTCTTTGGTGTTGATAAGATACAGAGAGCTTATCTGTATTAGCTTTTCTGGAAAATCTGTGGAAGTAATTACTGCTTTAAAAAGAAACGTGTTCTTAAACAAGCACATATGAGTGGTGAAGAAAATGTAGTATTGACAGATTTGAATTGTAGATTCAAGTGAAATAAAATATTTGTTTTGAGTGTAGAAATACTTTAAGGGAGTTTGGTTTTCATAGTTTTAGAAAATGGATCAACTTGGCCATTATTTGAAAAGTTTGTTAAAGTAAATTTTGGTTTATTTTAAGGAGTAAAGAGTCTTTAAAAGGAAAACCCAAACTAAAAAAGCTGATGTAAAAAGTTACAGCTTAAGGTTTTGACAGTGTAGCTTGAGTACTCCACAGGAATCATTTAGTACTGCACTTCTCTCAGTGGGCTTTCTCCCTTTTTCTTTGACAGCAGGCTACTGTTGACTGGTCCCTCTTGAGCTTGGTTGAAGCCTTTGTTTCCTTTAAATGCTAGTCTTATTAAAAAGTGTAGACATCCATATTGTTAAGTGGGCCTTATGTTAGAGATTCAGGAGCTGTACAAATAAGTTCACTTCCATTTTTTCACATGATCCACAAAATATACATGGGAACAAGTACTCAGAAAGTAGATCCTTGAAAATGTAAACTATTATTTTGTTAATGGAAACCTAGATCTGCATTATATAAAGTTATAAAAGTTAAAAGATTTGTTGAATGCTTGCTTTTTCTAGAACCTCCTGGTTACAACCAACCTTTTGTTCGCCTTTACTAGTAGTAGTATTTTTTAAGCCATGCTTAAATGACGTGTTAAAATCAGATTTGTACTTTTTTTCTATATTAAGCATGAATTACTCAATTTACAGGTGTATAGTTAATAATTCTGGAAGTAAAAATGAAATAGCAGTTTTCCTTTTCCTCATTCTCACTCCTTAGTGGTAAAATCCCTTTTAATATTCAGTTTTTAAATTCTTCCTTTGGTTACTTAACATCACTTTCAATAGAGTAATGTGTTTATAGATCTATTTTATTATTTAAGAAACTAAAGACTGTCCTGTGAGAAAGAGGAAATCAGATAGCTCTGTGTGCTTTTCTTTCTGCCAATTTCTATTTCTCTTTTAAATTTTTTCTGTTATTATTACAACTTTACAAAATTGATATAAATTTCTCTTTCTTGACCTGTCCTGTTTTCCCAAGATACAAAATGAGAGCTTTGGTTCCCTTTCTTTTCGTCTTGCAGCCTTTGTCTGCCAGACAGTGGCTTTCACGTTGCATACAAGGATGCGCACTTACATATCTTTCCTGAACTGTAATTGGCTCCATGGTTTTTTATCTTGAGGTTCTGTTGAAAATTAAAAACAAGAAAACTGTACTGGAAAATTGCTGAGTGGATTAGGACCTAGAGAAGGAGATGTATGTCACCAAGCTTCTTCCACTCAAAGGAGGAATGTTAACACTGGGCTTGGAGGTGTAGTGTAATGTCATGATGATTTCCAAAAATGACTTAATTGTGTGCTGTGCAGATTTTCACTGGGCAAAAAGTTTTGTTTTAAATCAGAGGCAGAGTAATTGTTTACAATACTTGTCACCTTTGTTCGGTCTGCGAGAAGGCCCTCTTTTACAATATTTTAATGAAAAATACTTGTAACCCCTGTTGCCCCACTCAAGAATCTGACCTCCATGTGCCATTATCAGCTTCTGTCCCAGTTGCGGGGGCAAATGCAGGTTTGGGGTTTGTGGTGAGACGCCAGGCAGATGGCCTCAGTTGAGTAGGTGTGAATGGGGGTCTTGTCAAGAGGGGTCTCACCCTTTCATTGCCAGGTGAGAGGGTCCCAGGGAGCAGAGTGGCTCTGCTGCTCCTTACTAGCCCTTCTGTGGCAGGTGGCGTAGTGTCTTCCAGGGCTTTTTTTTTTTTTGCCTCAGCCTGAGGGTGACTGACCTCTTTGTTTGAGTGGCTGAGACTAAGTGTGTTGACTGCGATAGATGCTTCTTTGAGCAGTTGGGAGAGGCTGACCACACAGCAGATAGTTGTCTGGTAGCCAGGCTCCCTTCTTCCCATCTTTCTTTCTACTCCACTTTTCCTTTTGCACCCAGAATGGCACCTGCCGCTTCTGCTGTGGTTCTTAGTGTCAGCTTTCGGCTCTGGGTCTTTCTGATACTCTTCTGATGATTGGTATGATCCTGTTGGCCTTTTGTCTTGAAGAAATCTGTCAGAACTTTTGGCTCACCGCAGTGAATCTCTCTCCCATGCTCTGCTGAGTTGGTTCTATTTTTGTGACTTCTAACTGCTGTGCTGGTAGATACTATGGAGATGTGAACACGCATGCTTAGTCCCTATGCTGTAGATTTTTCCTTTTGAAAGCACTTCCCAGCCTCAATTTAGGAAACTGAGCTTCTGGGTGTGGTGTTTGTTACTTCTCTTGCTGTTTGTCTTAAAGGATTTTTTCAAGCATTACTCCAGTTGTGGCTGTCTTTGCTTCTCTGGTAGTAAATGTTAAGAAGTAGTGAAGTGAAATTCATGAAAGAAGTGAAATTCATCATCTCAGTAAAACTTTCCGTCTACTACCCACCTACAGAATAGCACTTAAAGTTGCCCATGCGAGAAACAGCTCTCTTGAGAGTCAACATCTGTACTTCAGTTTCTCCCTTTGTGATTTTTGGTTTGGGCTTTCTTTGGAAGCTTCCCTGGTGGCTCAGATGGTAAAGAATCCACCTGCAGTGTAGAAGACCTGAGTTCGGTCCCTGGGTGGGAAGATCCCAACTGGAGAGAGGCGTGATAACCCACTCCAGTATTCTTGCCTGGAGAATCCCCATGGATAGAGGAGCCTGGTGGGCTACAGTCCATGGGGTCTCAAAGAGTTGGACACGACTGAGAGACTAAGCACGCACCGTTGGGAAGTGCGGTTTTCTCTGTCCACGTTTTACCCATTACTGCCACGTGGCCTCTTCTTGCTACCTAGGTTTCAACTGCTTTGGAGGATGGCTCCTTATCTCAGGTGCTTTGAACCCCAAGCCTCTTGAAAGTGAATTTTTCATATTGTTCATTTTTTAAAATCAGACTAAGTATAACCCCTAAATGTGTGAAATCTGTCCACTTGTTTTCATATTCATGGAAATTGATAAAATTATTAATGCAGTTTGTATAGGTGAGGATGGTTAAGAAAGATGAACCGGTTACTTTTTACTTTCAGCTTTTGTAGGCAGATTTATGAGGAGGAGGAGGGTGGGAAGGTGTCAGAGTTGGTCTCAGGTTGGGGAGGACAGACATCTCTGGACGTCGTCTTTCTGTAAAGGATGTCCCACAAGGCGGTGTGACGGCGCCTCGCTTTACACGGGGTGAGGCATCACAGACTGGACCAAAGTAGTAGCTCTAAAGTTTTGAATATTTTTCCAGATTAGATAGCTTCAGATTTAAAAAGGAAAGTGCTTTCCATTTTTCAAAACTATACAGCTACATTGTAGTTTTCCCTAAAATATAAAATTGTTGGTACGGTGTGGTTTATCATTTGAGATCATCTTGGGTGACTGAAGCCATGAAATTAAAAGACACTCCTTGGAAGGAAAGTTATGACCAACCTAGATAGCATATTCAAAAGCAGAGACATTACTTTGCCAACAAAGGTTCGTCTAGTCAAGGCTATGGTTTTTCCTGTGGTCATGTATGGATATGAGAGTTGGACTGTGAAGAAGGCTGAGTGCCGAAGAATTGATGCTTTTGAACTGTGGTGTTGGAGAAGATGCTTGAAAGTCTCTTGGGCTGCAAAGAGATCCAACCAGTCCATTCTGAAGGACATCAGCCCTGGGATTTCTTTGGAAGGAATGCTGCTAAAGCTGAAACTCCAGTACTTTGGCCACCTCATGCGAAGAGTTGACTCATTGGAAAAGACTCTGATGCTGGGAGGGATTGGGGGCAGGAGGAGAAGGGGACGACAGAGGGTGAGATGGCTGGATGGCATCACTGACTCGATGGACATGAGTCTCGGTGAACTCCGGGAGTTGGTGATGGACAGGGAGGCCTGGTGTGCTGCGATTCATGGGGTCACAAAGAGTTGGACACGACTGAGCGACTGATCTGATTTGATCTGATCTGGATGACTTATATTACTTGTCATAATAATGGCCTATTACACATTGAGAGGCTAGAGGCTATTTATATATTTTGAGCATCATTAATTGCAGATTTGAGAAGTTACCAGTTATATTTTCTAAATATGTTTCTTCTTGCAATATAACTGGAATACTATATTTTTAAAAAGTAAATGGTTGATTCTATACTTAGAAAACTTAGTATTTTCTTTACTGGAAATTCTAAAATACATATGTAATGAAGATTCTAATTTAGTGATTTAACTATTTTAAAATATTTTCAATGTTTAATTTCTGATTCCAGAAGTAGTAGTCATTGATATTTTCCTGAACTCCACAATTTAAGTAAGTTTTAAAAAACTGATGATAAACTGAACAACATTTAAATTCAGGATGTTTTATCCCGGAGCATCTGTCGTCAGGTAGATGATGTTTCCTTGTGTCTCTAGGTCCCAAACGAAAATGCAAGTGCCAAGGTTTTAATGGTTTTTCTTCTTTAAGGATGGAAAATTTTGTCATATGGAGAATGTTTTAAGGTGGACTGAGAACAGTCTTTGTTTACATGGAAAATGTTTTTTTGTTTTTAAACTGCTGTAGATTGGAAGACGGGCTGGATTAGGATCAGTTTATTGATGTGATGGAAGTAAGAATCTTGAACCTGGGAGAAATGACCAGGATATTAAAAATTTATGGGCAGGAGTGTTAATGAAATTGACTTAAAAATCTTTCTCTCTTATTTCTCTCTTTTGCCTTTGCCCTTAGGAATTAAAGGAGGCGTGTAAAAGGTTCCAAGTATTAAACACACACATGCATTAAAGGAGGCTTGTAAAGGGTTCCAAGTATTAAGCACCCACCCAAATGATATCTGAAGGGGGAAGTAAGATTGAGTCTTTCAGTTAGAGTGATTTTTCCACCTTTTCTTAAGTAAGCCTTGGTTAGTGTAGATGCTTTTGTCATATGATGGCATTGAGAGTGATTTTGAGCTAACCTTTTTTGAACATTTATATTTTTATATATTTTTGTAGGGGTAGCAAACCATGAGATTTACTAGTACTTGACTGATATTATTTACAGATATTGTTAGTGTATTTGGGAGGGCTTTGGTTTTTCTAGTGGTCATGTATAGATGTGAGAGTTGGACTGTGAAGAAAGCTGAGCGCCAAAGAATTGATGCTTTTGAACTGTGGTGTTGGAGAAGACTCTTGAGAGTCCATTGTACCGAAACTCCAGTACTTTGGCCACCTCATGCGAAGAGTTGACTCATTGGAAAAGACTCTGATGCTGGGAGGGATTGGGGGCAGGAGGAAAAGTGGACAACAGAGGATGAGATGGCTGGATGGCATCACCGACTCGATAGACATGAGTCTGAGTGAACTCCGGGAGTTGGTGATGGACAGGGAGGCCTGGCGTGCTGCGGTTCATGGGGTCGCAAAGAGTCGGACACGACTGAGCAACTGAACTGAACTGATTTTCATCTACAGATCTTATGTACTACTTTTCTAAAAGTATAGTTTGTTTTTGGAACAAGGGGTTTGGTATTAGACAGTCTTTAAGGTTTCTTCCAGCTTTAAAGTTCCTGCCCCTAAGAAGCTGACTTTAGTTGGTGGTTTCATTGGACTTTTTAAATGACTTTCATCCAGAACTGCTAAGTAGAACATGGGAAGAAATTAGGAGAGAAGCATAGGTGGTGGTTGCTTTGGAGATGCTGGAAGAGTGGCTTCAGTTTTCTTACGGGGGAAGATAACTTGCAGTGGTGGAGATAGGAGCAGCGTGCTGTTTTCTTTAAGTCTGATGCTTGAAATCTGTTCTTTGTCTTAATTCAATATATTTACAAATGCTAGAAGTCTTTCTGGAGACATTAACAGACATTCTGTGGGAAAATATATTTGAAAATCTCTGACTTCTTGGTGTGGGATGAATCTGTACTCCATTTAGGAGATAATTGCTAGGATAGGTGGGACAAGTTGATCTATTTTAAAATAAAACTTTATCTTTTATAAAGACACAGTCATAAGGCACAAATGGGAAATGTGTCTCTTTGACATGTTTCAAAGCAGTTCTCTGAATATGTGAGATTAAAGACGTTCTCTCAACCACTCAGAATTGTCAGAACACCTATGCTCTTTAAGACTGTATTTTTGCTGTTAGTATACAGAATATACTGAGTTACTGTATTTAAGACTGTATTTGTAGCTGGAGAAGGAAATGGCAACCCACTCCAGTGTTCTTGCCTGGAGAATCCTAGGGACGGCGGAGCCTGGTGGGCTGCCGTCTGTGGGGTCACACAGAGTCGGACATGACTGAAGTGACTTAGCAGCGGCAGCAGCCGTCCCAACAGTAGGAGTTTTTTTTTAACGTTTTACTCATTATTAGAAATTTTACATTTGAATATAATGTATTTATATTGTGCTTACATCTTGATCTTGGTTCCGTGATATGAGCATTATTTCCCAGTTTGTATATTCTGAGCCCTATAGGTTAATAATAACTTGGGGTTTTGTAATTTTAAAATTATTTTGAAATTATATATTTGCATATATTGTAACCAGAACCATAATGTTGTTTCTCTTCAGTCTGATAAAGCTTGTTTCAGACTTCCAGTGAGCTGTGTGTTCTGTTACGCCCACCTTTTGTTTAGGTTTTTTTGTAATAGAATAAAAATGCTTTATAGGATTTCTCTAATATGAGAATATACTTGAATGTATGGAAAGAGATTTACGTAATGCCTGCCTTTGAGTAGGTGGGGGGAAAAAGTTAAAACGTTGATGGCAGCTTCTGATAGAAAAACTCATAAATGTATAGTAAAAAGTTAAAATTACAACACATACACTACATTAACTGTATTCTGTGTGTATTACCATTGGACTTCATTTGGAGTGAAAAATAGAATATGATTCTAATCCTTTACAGTTGCTGTTAATTTTGCTCTAACCCTGAAAGTGTTAACAGCAACTTGAAAATGTGACAAAGCTCAATTTCATTTCTTGTTTATTGCTTGTTTTCCTATTGGACGTTGGGAAGTAGCTCTGCCCTGGCAACTAAAATAGGCTATTTGCATAACCTAGTTTGATTGGCTAGCATTCCGACTAACAGTTCCAATCAAATGGAGTCGGTTTAGTGGTAGGCTATGCTAATCAGCCGCTGTTGCTGGGGTTCAGGATGGTTTCTATGTGCTATTCTGCTGCATTGTGTTGCCTGGTGAGAGACATTGATAAATGAGTGTTTAATGATCTGCAGCAGTTCCCACTCACTGCGGGCAGGCGGATTTTAGAACACAAGTGGAAATAAGGATTTGATTGCTTTGTTAAATACCTGTAACCAAAATATGTGTATTAAATTATATAAGTAAATTGTTTAAAATTTTTATCTAATTAAATACTTTTATTACAAAAAGAAAATACTTTAGCGTTGTCAAAATATAACCCAGGGAGCAGCACTGTGCACAGGTTTTCTAAAACTCTGTTCAGTAAAGTTGATTTTTCTTTTCAGATCAGAAATAGTACCATTGCAAAAAGTAGCATATTTGGTATTTCTCATGATTGACCTTTTATAAAGGTACATGTTTCTGTTTAATAAATTGGTGCAAGGTTTGGGGCAGAATTAATCTGGTACTGCTCATGTAGTCTCAGAGAAGGCAATGGCACCCCACTCCAGTACTTTTGCCTAGAAAATCCCAGGGATAGAGGAGCCTGGTAGGCTGCAGTCCATGGGGTCGCTAGAGTCGGACAGGACTGAGTGATTTCACTTTCACTTTTCACTTTCATGCACTGGAGAAGGAAATGGCACCCCACTCCAGTGTTCTTGCCTGGAGAATCCCAGGGACGGGGGAGCCTGTTGGGCTGCCGTCTATGGGGTCGCACAGAGTTGGACACTGAAGACTGAAGCGACTTAGCAGCAGCAGCAGCAGCAGCAGCTCATGTAGTCTAGCAGGTAGGAACATAACTCGAAGCCCCTCGATCGTGTTCTTTGGTTCATCTTCAGGTTGTTACTCATCACCTCTTGTTACTATCTTTCTGATTTAAGTCATAAGTTTTAACTATTGCTTAGTATCTTTGCTTTACATTAAGTCTTTATTGAGTAGTTTGGTGAACGAGTCTGTAGGAAATTAAAATCTCAGTGATTCGTTCAAAGAACCTAAGAGGTGAAGAGTAAACTCATGCAGACTTAGATGAAAACATAAGACTGTCATACAGAAAGTACCATTAAGTATTTATCTGAAAGAGTACAGGAAAAAGACATCCCAGGCTTTTTGAGGATTGGGACACGGGAAACAGGATGAATGGCCTGGGAAAGGCTTTTGAGAAAGCCCATGGAACTCATTAAGGTTTTAAATATGACTCAATTCATATAGCTGGAGAGTAATAGGAAGGAAGAACATTTTAGTGGGAAGAACAGATAGCAGTTGAACAAAAGTAACCATTCTGGTATTATTGTTACCAGTATAGGTGGTCACAGTGATTAAGGCTTCAGTGTCTTAGATGTTTCAGTGCTGAGCTTCTAAGCCAGCTGGTGTCATTCCTTTAAAATCAGAACTGCTGTTTCACTGTTCTGGCGCTCATTTTCTTTGGCTTCTCTTCACTTGGTTTTCTGGCAACTCGTGCTCTTCACCTTGTGCTGTCTGTTGGTTTAAAGCATAAGGGTTTTAAACTTTTTTTCCTCCGTCCCTCTTGACCCTAAAGCACTGAAACACAGGATGGTACCAAAAATAATCCATGTGAATTTTAGATGTCTATATCAAATTATCTAAGAAGTTTACCCCTTTAATTGTTATATCTTTTATTTAAGGGTCTAGTTAAATCAGATGGGCATGCTAATTGGACAGTCTTAACATCCTTGCAAGGAATGTAAACAAAAATTAAACCTTAATATCTGATCATTTTTCTTAGGCATGTCTACTGAAGATGTATTCTAAAATAAATGTACACAGTGCTGTATATCAATTATATCTCAATAAAACTGAAATAAAAATAAAATAAACAGAAATGCTTTATTCATCCCCATAGTGAGAGGGACCTAGGCTCCTTCACTCACGGAGTTTATAGTTCAGTGGAGGTAGTTGACCTATGTCCTTATGTAACTGTGTGATACAGTTACGGAAAGTGGTGAAATATCCATGCTGCAGGAGAGGTGGAAATTCAGAGGAGGGAGTGATCCTTTCTCGATTGGAACTAGGAAATGATTCTTGATGAAAGTGGTATTTCACATGGTCTTAGGAAGGCTTGTTTGCGCTCTGTTTGTCCTCTTTGGTAAAGTGTTCAAAGCCTTGGTCCTACTTTTCCCCCCTTCTTATTACTGAGTTCTGAGAATTTTATTTACTTTGGATTCAAGTCCTTTAGCTGATAAATGATTTATAAATAATTTATCCTAATTTATGGCCTATTTTTTCATTCTCTTTGTCTTTGAACAGATATTTTTAATTTTTATCAAATCTAATTCATTGATTTGTTCTTCTGTGGATCATGCTTTTGGAACACTTGCAAACTGTCCAAAGATCCAAAAGGTTTCCCATGTTTTCTTCCCCCCTCCAGATTTTATAAGTTTTACATTTAAGTCTGTGATCCGTTTGGAGTTAATGTTTGTAATTGGTGCTGCAAGTTTTTCTGCAAATGTTGCACTTTTTCTGCAAATGGTCCATTTGAAGAAAGGACTATCCTTTCTCCACTGAATTACTTTTGTATCTTTGTTGAAAATCAGTCTCCATGTGGTGTGGGTCTGTTCATGGACTTCCTGTTCTTTTCCATTATCTGTTCCATTAATCCATTTGTCTGTTTTGATGCCAATACCATATTGCCTTTATTACTGTATTACTTATAATTAAGTATTGAAATCTGATAGTGGTACTGTTGGTCCTGCAGTTTTTTCTTTTCCAAAATTGTGGTGTCTGCTCTAGGTCCTTTGCATTTCCTTTGCATTTCTGGAAATTTCCTTCCGGATATTTCACCAGTTTCCATAACTGTATCACACAGTTACTGACAAATCATTTTGTCAGTTTCTGCAAATAGGAAACTGACAGAAATCTTACTTAGATTTTTCTTTAATTTCTCTGATATTTCTAATTTTCAGTGTATTGAGTCTTGCACATCTTTTGTCAGATCTATAAAAATATTTATCTAAGCTATGATAAATAGTTTTTAAGCTTCAGTTTATGATTATAGCTGCTAGTACATAAAATCCAACTGATTTTGTGTATTGAGCTTGTATTCTGCAACCTTGCTTAAACTTCTTTGTGAGTCTAATAGCTTTTCGGTATATTCCATCAGATTTTCTACCTGGATGATCTGTTTATGATGAGAGCCAGCTTTGCTGCTGCTTTTCCAATTGCTTACCTTGTATCTCTTCTTACCTTACTGTATTGGCTGGGACCTCCATGGAATGTAGTGTTGCATATAGAACACAGTGCTGAATAGAGGTACTGAAAAAGGACATCCTTGTCTTCTTTTTTTAAGGAGAGAAACATTGAATCACCACTAAGTATGATATTAGCTGTGGAATTTTTGTCACTGTCCTTTATTTGATTGAGGAAGATGAATTTCTAGTTTGCTGAAAGTTTTTTCTTTTTTTAATCAAAAATAGTTGTTGGATTTTGAGATTACTGTATGATTGTCCTTTTTTAAAAGTTAATTTGGTGAATAACGTTGATGTCTGAATATTAAACTGACACTGCATTTCTGAAATAAAGCCAGCTTGGTTATGATACATTGTCCTGTTCTTAAAGATGGATGGATTCAGTGTGCTACAATTTTGTTCAGATATTTTGCATCTTACATTCATGGAAGAGATATTGGGGTTTCATTGACTTGCTCTGTTTTTTTGTTTTCTGTTTTGTTGATTTCTACTCTGGATACTTACCATTTTCTTTATTCTGTTAACTTAGGGTTTTGTTTGCCTTTTTTCTGGTTTATTAAGATAGAAAACAAGTCATTGATTTCAGAGCTTCTTTTTAAAAATATGCTACATTTAGTTCAAATTATATTTTCTATTTCCATTTATATATTTAATTCACACGACAAAGGTACTGTCAGATATTATTTGCTATATTAGAAACAGCACTGTGTTTTTTGTTCATTCCCTTATCAGATGTCGTCTTTTTTAATAGAGCTGTTTAGTGCTGTAAGTTTCTACCTAGTATTATTTTAACTGTATCTTGTAAATTTTGATACAGTGTATTCATTCCATTTTCTTTTAGTTCAAGATACATTTGTTCTTTGACTTCTTCTTTGAGCCATAAGTGCTTATTATAAGTATGTCATATAGTTTCTAAGTATTTGGGGAATTTCCATGGATCTATTGTTGCTTTCAAATTTCATTACCATCAGAAACATTTTTTGTATGACTTGATCCCCTTTAATTGGTTGACATTTGTTTTATGATCCCTAGTATGGTCTGTCCTGGTAAACGTGCTGTGTTGCTAGAAAACGGTGTGTGCCCAACTGTGTTTTGGTGGCGTGTTGTCTAAGTGTTTGTTAGGTCAACTTCATGAATAGTGTTCTTTCTGTATTCTTACTGATTTTCTGTCTTCTTGTACTATCACTTATTAAGAGATGATTATGAAATTTTCCAATATAATTGTCTATTTGTTCTTAACAATTCTTTTTTTGCTCCATGTATTTTAAAACTCTTTTGATAGGTGCATGCATGTTCAGAGTGAATATATCCTCTTGATGATTTGACGTCTTTAACATTATAAAGTGACTTTCATTCCTAGTCATACATTCCATCGGTTACAGAATACTTTGTTTCATATTAATATAGCTGTTTCATCTTAGTTTTGATTAGTGTTAGCATGACATATCTTTTTTCAGCCTTTTACTTTTTTTTAAGTCTTTTACTTTTAATGTATTAATGTCTATTTGAAATGTGTTTTTTATAGGCAGCATGTAGTTGAATCTTGCTCTCCTTCTTACCCCCAAGTCTGAAAATCTCTGCCTCTCATTTGGGGTATTTAGACCATTTGCATTTAATATGATTGTTGATATGTTCCAGTTTAAGTTAGGCTGCTGTTTACTTTCTATTTATCTTCTCTGTTACTTGTTCTGCTTCCCCCACTTTTCCTATCTTCTTTGGATAAAATGAATATGTTTTATTGGACTTTTTTTTCTCCTTTGTTGGCTTTTTCACTTTAACCCCCCCCCCTTTTTTTTTTAATCAGTGATTGCTTTTTATCTGGTAACAGTCGTATCTGGCTCTTTGCAACCCCATGGACTGCAGCACACCAGGCTTCCCTGTTCATCACCACTCAGACTCATGTCCATTGAGTCGGTGATGCCATCCAACCATCTCATCCTCTGTGGTCCCCTTCTCCTCCTACCTTCAGTCTTTCCCAGCATCAGAGTCTTTTCCAATGAGTCAGTTCTTTGCATCAGGTGGCCAAAGTATTACAGCTTCAGCATCAGTCCTTCCAATGTATATTCAGGACTGATTTCCTTTAGGATTGACTGGTTTGATCTCCTGCAGTCCAAGGGACTCTCAAGAGTCTTCTCCAACACCACAGTTCAAGAGCATCAGTTCTTTGGTGCTCAGCTTTCTTAATGGTCCAACTCTCACATCCATACATGACTACTGGAAAAACCATAGTTTTGACTAGATGGACCTTTGAGAGGAAGGTAATGTCTCTGCTCTTTAATGCACTGTCTAGGTTTGTCAAAATTTTTCTTCCAAGGAACAAGTGTCTTTTATTTTCATGGCTGCAGTCACCATCTGCAGTGATTTTGGAGCCCCAAAAGATAAAGTCAGCCACTGTTTCCCCATCTATTTGCCATGAAGTGATGGGACTGGATGCCATGATCTTAGTTTTCTGAATTTTGAGCTTTAAGCCAACTTTTTCACTCTCCTCTTCTTCACTTTCTGCCACAAGGGTGGTGTCATCTGCATATCTGAGGTTATTGATATTTCTCTGGGCATCTTGATTCCAGCTTGTGCTTCATCCAGCCCAGCGTTTGGCATGATGTGGTCTACTTTCAAATAATCCTGCCATTTCACATCACATTTAGCATATTGACCATACCACTTAAGTATACTTTCAGTTATCTTTTACTGGTCTTTTTACAGCTTTTCATAGAGTTTATATGTATGTTAGAAACCCCACACTACTTGTTTTTGTTGAAACAGTTCATAATCTTTTAATGAGACTTAACTAGAAACACTCCTACACATCTGCTCATGTCGTTTCCTTTTCTGATGCTCTTCAGTTTTTTGTCTAGGTCCTATTTCTGTCTGCTCTCATTTTCCTTCATCCTCAGTACTTCCTTTAATATTTTCTGTTGTGCACGTCTGTTAGTGACACATTTTCTCATCTTTTGTATATCTGAAATTGTTTGCATTTTCTTTTGTTTTTGATGGACATTTTCATTGGACGTGGAAATTCTAGGTGATACTTTTTCTTTCCACAATTTACTTACTCCACTGTCTACTCACTTGCATTGTTTCTTCTAAGAAATCTTACTAAATGCTTATCTTTGTTCCTTTATAGATAATATATCCTTTGTCCCCTGACTGCCTGTAAGATTTTCTTGTTACCATTAGTTTTGAGCAATTTGATTATGATGTGCCTTTGTGTGATTCTCTTTATGTTTCTTGTGCTTGCAGATTATTGAACCCTCTGTATCTATGAATTTGTAGTTTTTATCAAATTTAGAAAATTTCTGACTTTGAAAAAATTGCTTCTGTTCCTACCAGGAATTCTAGTCATGTATATTACAAAGTTTGAGGTGGTCCCAGTACTAAGTGAATGGCTGTTAATTTTAGATTTTAATTTCTCTTTTTAAAAAGCTGGTTTTTTTTCACCCCTGTGTTGACAGCCAGTTTCAGATGTTTGAATAGTCAGTTGAAATACTTTTTATTCCTATCTTCAGGTTCACTCTTCTTTTTTTCCTGCAATGTCTAATGTGTTTTTAATCTTAAACTGTAGTTTTATTTGCACAAGTTCTGTTTGTGTCTTTTAAAAAAATGTTTCCCACAATTTTCTTCTTTAGCTATATGAATATGTGGAATGTAGTTATTATAATACCTGTTTTAATGTCCTTAACTGCTAATTTTAACAGCTGTGTCAATTCTGGATCAATTTCAGTTGATTATTTTTTTCTCATTATAGGTTATGTTTTCCAGTGCATCTTTGTATGCTTGGTAATTCTGATTGTGTGCTGGACATTTATGATTTTTTTTACTGTATTAAGTGAGGAGTAGATTTACATCCCTATAAATTTTTGTGACCTTTTTCTGGGACAGTTACATTTCTTGGAAATAATTTGATCTGTTTAGCTGTACTTAAGGTTTTGTACGTGAGACCAGCAGAGCGTTTAGTCTGATTATTCCTCACTGCTGAGAAGATCCTACCCCGTGTAAGGTGCTTAATGCGCTCTGAGTGTCTCGATGTTTCACAGTCTGATTGGTGTGCGTGTTGCTTCCACATACCTTGACCTCTGCTGCACCTCCCTGATCTCCGTCTCTGTCCCCACCTGGCGCTCTCCCTGAGTGCCTGTCTCTGTCCACATTTCCTCCTCTTATGAGGACAACAGCCATACTGGATTAGGGCCCACCATCATGACCTTATCCTTAACTAATTACATCTGCAGTGACCCTGTTTTCAAATAAGATCAGTTCCAAATATAGTCATATTCTTGGTGCTTGGGGGCTAGACTTGCATGTGAGTTTTGCAGGGACACAGTTAGACTGTAACTGCCACCCTCAGCCCGTGTTGTTTCCCAGACATAACACTTGTATGTTCTTAGGTTCTTACCTCTGTTCTTCCCTCAGCTTGGAATGCCCCTTTTCTTTTCCTTTGTTTAATTAAGAACTACCTACTAATCAGAATTAATGTCCATTCACCTTTTACCATAAGTGTTTACGTGGCTGTTTCTTGCACATGCTTGAAAAACTGGAGAAGACTCAAGTTTTGGAATTGTGCTCCAGTTCTTTCTTCCCTCCCCAGTCCAGCCTGTAGTGCTTTATAACTAGTGGTTACTCAAATATGTCAATGAGTGTGTCTAAGCAGACAAGTTGTATACATTAGGCATTTTATGAAAGATTAACAACTTTAGAAAGGTTTGTATTCTGGACTCCTGGAAGCCTCTTCAGGAGGTGGTTATAGTAAGCCAGGCTTGCATTAGTTTACTAAATATTTACTGAGCCTACTAGGTTCAGAACCCCCTTTACTAGGTGTTAGAAATTGAGAGACCTGTGACAGTTGCAGGAGTCTGCCACTCTTCTCATGGAACTTACTGTCCGTGAACGGTTATAAGGTGAAAGAACAGAGATCGTTACGAATCCTAGTAGGAACCCTGGGCAGATCCTAGAGGATGATTAGTCATGAAGGTGTAGAATGAAGAAGAGTATGAGAACATGAAGCAAGCCAGGATGATGGAAGAGTATTGTTAGTGGAAATGGCAGGTTAGGCAGGGGTGTTCTTTTGGCGAGGTCGGGTGGGGGGCATAAATTAGTTAGCTTCTGGATAAATAAGTAGAACCTGTAAGTAGAAATTCCAGATTGCAGAAAGTCCATAAATGAATAGTTAATTGATAGCTGTTGGCCTTGCTTTCCCATGAGCGGGGGAGAGAGCATGAGCAGTTAGCTGTAGGGAGGAGCTGACAGTGGACAGCAAGGCTCTTCCGGGTGCATGCTGCTCTGAAAATACCGGGGAGGAAGAGTGGAAGGGCTGCGGAGCTGGGAGCTGATACTGTGGTAATCATTGCTGTTTTGCTGATGAGCAGAGCGGGGCACAGGAAGTTGAGAAGGTACCAGAGGACATGGCTAGGGAACGGTGCAGCTGGAATTTGAACTGGGCATTGAGGCGCAGGGATCTGTGCTGTTAGGCACTACTCTGTGCTGCCTCTAAGGTATGAAGTTTCTCATAAGGGAACTGCAGCGTGTTACAGAGTTAGAACCTGTCAGCCTCACTTTCTCTTAATGAAGGTCGGCGTGAAAATAAATAGAGGGAAACCAAAGCAATTCTATTAAATTTCTACAACTTACGAGCAACGATGGGACTCTGTATGGTCAGTTAGTAGCTAATGGATGTTCTGTTAGATGTCAGGTAGTTTGAGAAACCAGTGAACATTTACTGTGCCAAGCGTTTCCTCTTGTTGGTAAGTGTATGTTAGTGGATAAGACGGAGTCCTTGCTAACGTGGAGCTTATATTCTAATGGCTAAAGATAACCTCGCAAACATCTAAACCTGTGGATGGTTGGGGGAGGTGCAATTTTTGCCCGAAAGGCCCTCAGGAATGGTCTCTCCAAGGGTGTGCTTTACTTCAGCTTTATTTGACTTGTTTTAAACGAACCCACGTGTCTGTGGGGTATTCTGGTTTATAGTGCCAACCGCAGTCCTGCATAAAATCTTGCATGCCTATTCTTGTATCCAGGACAATTTACTGTTTTTTCCCACTTGGAGTAGAGGAATGATAGTTGTCCATAGGAAAGCCAAGGGAGTTCTGTGTAAAAGAGTGGTCATTTCTAATCACTGTCCATTTCCTCATAGACCCAGTGAGAGGGTGGGAACTTGGCACCCTGCTCTTGGCAGTGTTAACACTCTTAATATCATTCCTTTGGGGCTAAGGACTCCCCTGCGTTGAAAACAGTGAGTAGGCTTCGCTACCACAAATGTCTTTGGCATTAAGAAGAGAATGCAGTATTGTGCAGGAAAATCCTTGCTAGTGCCTGTACATATCATCCATATTTCTTGATAGTTACTGTGGAAGAAGATTTTATAACTAAAGCTTTTGAAAAAGTTTTCCTGAGCCCTAGTCCTCTCAGTTCCCTTGTTTTTGCATAAAATGGATTATAGGTGCACTTACCTAACCATTTCCTAAGAACTGTAATATCTCTGAAGACAGTCATGATAAACTTTTTTCTAAAACATGTTTAAATAAATACATTAGTATTAAATAGTGTAGTGGGTGCAGCTCAGGAAACAAAGAGGACAAGTTGCGTTTTTTAGAAACTCAAAATCAAAATAGCCTATTCGGATCCTTGAGGGCTTTTAAAAGACATTTTAATTGACATTAGTTTTCTATTCAGTATGGGCTTCCCAGGTGGCGCTGCTGCTGCTGTTAAGTCGCTTCAGTAGTGTCCGACTCTGTGCGACCCCATAGACGGCAGCCCACCAGGCTCCCCCGTCCCTGGGATTCTCCAGGCAAGAACACTGGAGTGGGTTGCCATTTCCTTCTCCGCAGGTGGCGCTAGTGGTAAAGAATGCACCCTCCAATGCGGGAGCCGTAAGAGACCTGGTTCGATCCCTGGATGGTGAAGATGCCCTGGAGGAGGGTGTGGTAACCCATTGCAGTGTTCGTGCCTAGAGAATGCCGTGGAAAGAGGAGCCTGGTGGGCTACAGTCCATAGGGTTGCAAAGAGTTGATAGTTAATGGGAAAATTGCTACTCTTTTCTAGCTATAAAATACTAGTATTCTGGCACTTGAGAATTCATAGCATGAAGGCTTTTAAATCTTCACCTTTGAAATTGGGTGGTGTTTTAGAGTTTACAAAGTGTGTTCACATGTGTTAGCTCACGTGACCCTCTCATAGGTGTTCGAATGCTGTGTCATCCCCGCTTTATAGGAAGTGCGACTGGGCCTTGAGGAAGGCCAGATCACACTGAGAGCTGGTAGACCCGGGGCCAGACTCCATTTGCTCCCTCCAGGGCAGTGTTGGCTCTACGCTTGTCCTTCTCGCTATGGAAGTGGCACGCCCAGGATCGGTGGAGGGTGGGCTCCTCGGTGCTCCCTTGGGACCTGCCGCGTGGCGCTCTGAGTCACACTGCTCCTCTGGGTGATACTGTTGTGTGCCTTGTTGTTAGCGCTGGCCCGCCTTGTCAGTGATGGTGATGGCCTGGCCGGGGGCCGGAGGGCGCCTGCTGTTCGACTGTGGAGCCTCAGTTTACGTATAATCATCTCTCTCCTCTCCTTGTAGCAGAAATTGGTTCTTTTGTGTCCCCCTCCTTCCTGAGTCTCAGGAGGTGAGTTATTAATCGTTGAGCCTGGCAGTGATGTTTTTGAGTGCCATTACGTGCCCATTCACTGAAGATCTGTCAGTGGATGAAGCAGCGGTTCCATCCTTAAGGGCCTTGTTTTATAGTTGGGGATCAAAGAAATAATAACACAAACTCATGTATTATACACACAGCGCATAGATGCACTTTACTGTGTGAATCCGTCGTATGTAGACGCATAAGTGGGTGTGTGTGTGACGATTCCAGGGTGCCTCGTGCTAGCCTCCGGGTTGCCTCTGGAGCCTCCAGACCCCATCTCCAGCCCATTGCCTCCTTTTCTGTAAACACTTCGCCCACTCCGGCTGTGTCCTCTGTGGCTGTTCTGTGTCGAGAGGACAGAGCTGATAGCTGCCACAGAGGCTGTGCTTGGCAAAGCCTGGTGTGTTCATACCCAGGCTCTAAGAAAAAGTCGACTGACCTTGCTCCAGGTTTGCTAGCCATTGTATTGGCAGGTACTGGCTCAGCTTCGGAGTTGGAAAGTGTGGCTGATTTGGGAAGCTGACTGAGATGACGGATGTGGAGCTTTGGGGTGGAGAGGGTGGTTGCCACCGTCCAGGTGTGGGATGAGGTGGGGTATTTCCAAAGGTGGAGGTGACTGAGTCAGTTTTGTTTTGAAGTAGGGAACCTTTCATGCTTTCAGAAGAGCTTTTGCTGTTGGTGTGTTCTAGTAAGTGTGACTTGTATGTGATGATTTTAAAAATGGGCATTAAAATGATATGATTAAAGTGTATATAAACTAGATGAGGAGAGTTGCTCCTGTTTCCCCAGGTTTCCACTCGAGAAATACTTGTCATTAAGGGCTGTTACGGATTTCCCTTCTGTCTAAATATGCTCTTCTACTCTAGAGTTTTTTTAAAAATCTGTTTTCCTTTCATTTTCTTTCACATTGTGACTCCTTAGCTGACTTGGTTCCTCAAAATGCAGAGATTTCGGAAGGATTTTAGTAGAGGTCCCCCCGTCAGTCAGTGAGCTGACACTGTGGGTAATTTTTTAGGAAGGATTTTACTAAACGCCTCCCCATCAGTCGATGAACTGATGTTGGGCTTTGGAAATGATGCTTTCATGCCAAGTAGTAAAGTACTTTGGACTCTATCATCACTGTTCTAAAGCACAGAAATCTAATCAGAATCCTTGTTCTAGTGGAGGAGCGCCTTAATCTGATAACCTGGGAAATCTTTGAAAAATATTGATGCCTGGTCCCCATTTCAGACCTAAATGAATCCAGATCTTTAGAGGTTGAGATGACATGTGTATTTTTAAAAGCCCCCCAAGTGAGCTATTGAGTAGGTAGCACTTCGTATAACTTTGTTTTCATAATGTTTTTACATGCTTGTAGTATATATAATTGACGGTTTATCCTGGAAAAGTATGCTCAATTTTTCTGAACACAAATACTGAACAGAGGAGGGAAATACATATAAAACAGGAGTTATTGCATTTGAGTTGAAGATTCACATGCGTTGACTCCCACCCACCCTCTGCGTTGTACTTATTCACCGGGAAAAATTCTCTCCTTTCAAAACCAAACATACATTTCTTAATTCGGGTGGTAGCTTTGTATTAGTCCAGATCCTTACTAATGGGAAGGGCATACTGCTGATCATTGCTTTCAAATTGAGAAATAACATTTCTTTTTTTAAGTATGTGCTAGCCTCTCTAGGTAGATACCACTTTGTGTATTCATTATGGTAGGCTAAAAGATATAACAACATCCCTAACAAATCAGCGATTTTAGTTCAAAAGTTTATTTCTGGTTCATACAGTTGCCCAGTGACTACACACCGGGGTAACTGCTCTATACAGCTATTCAGGGACCAGACTCTGGACATTTTTCTCAGTTTACATGTGGTGTCCAAAGGTCACCCTGGCTCTGGCATTCAGTCATGGCACTGGGAAAGAGCATGGCAGTTTGCATGGGAGGTTTTATGGTGCCACACATCACTTCTGGTGCCATTCCATTGGGCAGAGCCTAGTCGCACTCTTGTCCCTGTGGCAAATGCGGCCACCGTAAACGTCACCAGCAAGACCTTGATTTAGTTTTAGGTAATTTTTTCTCTCATCTTTCCTTTTCTCCATGATACTGCTGAATTACCGCTCCCATGATACGCACCCCCCGCCCCCTACAATGTTGGGCGATTGTTCCTGCGGGTCCTTTATGTGTGACGGTTCTTGGATGCAGACAACAGAAACTCAGGCTCGGCAAATATAGGCAGACAGTGAATTTCATGGAAGGCTGTAAGTCTCTTTACCGAATTGTTTGGGAAAATAAGTAGGAACCAAGTGGCCGGCAGCAGAGGACACAGTCTGATCAGGCCACAGTCTAGTCTGGTTAGGATGCCACTCCTGGCACCTCTCAGTCTGTCCCCTCCCCACCGGGAGTGCCCTCACAGTCCCTGCGCCTCCAGGAGGGACCGTTCAAACTGGGGTCCCTAGCAAAACCCCAGCT